>NW_018164666.1:2870085-2887996 GCF_001263595.1 Phalaenopsis equestris
GGTAATTTGGCAAAATTTGGAAATTTTGGCCAAATTTGGGTTCAAGGGCAGTTAGGTAATTTGGAGGTGTCTAGGGGCAAAAGACCAAGTTAGGCATTTCACATAGAATTGGATAGATATCCATTCTAAATGAACCATGGATTAATGCATTGTGAAGATATGGTGTATCCTAGTTCCAAGTCAACACCCAGGGTCGACCCTACAGCTAAGTAATCCTATAGGGACTCTTCTTGAATTCTTTTATAATGATCTTACCTACTAAATGCTAGAGGTTAAGATCAATATGTGGAATTTCAAGTTGAGTAAAAAGAAGAGTTTTGAATTTCTAATGGTGGGGTACCTCTTCTAATTTTCTAAGACTAGTCAATAGGAAAGTCCTATGGCTAGACCTAGGCTACTAAAGAAGTTTTCTAGACCTCAACCAAAAGTGAGGTCAACACATATCCACCAGACATGTTGTTGTAAAATTCTCAGGCGATGGGGAAGCTATCACCATTCAAGCTTATTTGGAGCAATCTTGTACTTGTTATCTCTATGTTGTTGGGAGTATTTATGAAGAACCTCTCAGCTTGACACCAGATGAGGGGGGGCTCGAGACCTATGGGAACATCAAGAAACTTCTTGAGGCCGACAATGACACTGATACTTTTTTCTTGCTAAGTGATGTTATTGATGTTGATCGTAGGAGTGACTTAGTCAATACTCTCTGAAGTCATCGAACATTTTTTTGCCTTGATGCATGAGGTAATAGTCGAAGTCACTTACCATCGGTTGAACATCAACTAGATTATCCGACTCTTAAAGTAAAATAAAAGAACTTTTGCAATCACACTTGATGAAAAAATCAGGGAAGAAGTACAGAAGCTACTGGAAGTCAGCAATATTTGAGAATTCCAATACCCTAAATGAATATTAAATGTGGTCAGAGTACAAAATCCAAATAATAAATGGCAAATGTATGTCGTCTTCACCAACTTAAAAGTCACTTGCTCAAATGACAGTTAGCCTCCGCCAGGGATTGATGCACTCTTAAATGTAGCGGTCGACCACTCATTTATGAACTTGATGTTTTTTCGGTTATCACTAAGTCAATATGCACTCGACCAACATAGAAAATATTGTGTTTATCACAAGTGAGAGGATGTGATGTTACAATGTAATGTTTTTTGGGATTAAAAATATTGGATACACCTATTAGTGCTTGATGGATATAATTTTGGCTAAATATAAAGGGAAAAATATTGATGTGTACATGAATAATGACTTATTAAAAAGAAAAGTGCCTGAGAAATACATCAAGGACCTAAAGAAAACTTTCGAAACCTTAAGGAGGAATTTAACATGAATCTTAACCCACTAAAGTATACATGTCGCGTACAAATAGAAAATTATTGGGCTATCTCTGACTCCATAAAGAAATTAAAGCTAACATAGAAAAGGTCCAAGCTCTGCTCAGCAAGCCATCCCTCAGAATTCTAAGGAACTCCAAAGCTAATTGATTGAATCATAGGACTAAGTTGTTTTATCCCCAAGTTTGATGATGTGTTCACCTCCATCTTCAAGACGTTAAGATAGGCAAAAAACTTCGCTTGTTCAAATGAACACAAGCGGGCATTCTAGAAAGTAAAGAATTCATTAACGTTATCATTGATTTTCTAAAGCCTGAAGCTGAATTAGAAACTCTCTCTTGCCTTAGGAGTTGAACTCAAAGTTGTAAGCTTTGTTTTGGTAAGAGAGGATCAAGGGAAGCAGTTTCCTATCTACTATGCCAGTCGAATTCTTTAAGGAGCCTAACTCAATTATTCAATCATGAAAGAACTAATTTATTTCTCTCATCATTTTGTGCACAAGATCCACTCATACTTTGAAAGGCATTTGGTTAGAATTATCATTAACCACACACAGAAGGAGATCCTCACTAAACTAGAGCACTATGGTCGGCTCCTCAAGGGGGCAATAGAGTTTATTAAATTTGACTTATCCTACATGTTAAGAACTCTATAAAAGCTTAAGTCACAGCCGAATTTTTTCCTGACTTCTCTGAATTGAGCAAACCTTATAATGAGATGATAATTAACAACCTAACATGGGCCTGCATATCAGTGAGGAATCTAATTATGTTGGGGCATGGCTCAATCCAACTTTAACAGGTCTAACAAGCAATCATTTGTACCATTTGATAAAATTTGGATTTAAAGTCACCAACAATTAAGCTGTATGTGAGGTATTAGTAGTCTGAACATGGTTCTCTTACGAGATGTGTGTGTGACACCTCATGGTGAACTTTGGCTCTCAACTGGCAGTCAACCAAGTGGACGAGCATTTCGTAGCAAGAGACAAGATGATGGCAAGGTATCTCAGTAAAGCTAAGGCAGAGATATCGAAATTCAGAGGCTTCAAAATAGTACACATTCTTTGAGAGGACAATCAGGCGACATACCTCTTGTCCAAGTGCATCGTTTTGGAGAGAGAACTTCTCAAAGACTCATATGACCGACCATAAAGGAAGCCAAAGTTATGGAGATAAGAACCGTGGGATTGAAGAGCTGAGTAGACCCATATTTATTATTTCTTGAAACAGGAAGAAGTGACAAAACGTAAGTTCTTCAAGATTAAAGTCACCCTGTATTTGATGATTAAGGGAACTCTTTCAAAGATTAAACTAAAAAAGTGACAGTGCAGATCTCACAAGGACCCAACTGTCCAAATAAGGAAGCATGAAAAAAGAAAATCCCTTGCAAGGAGATCACGAGTCTGGTTCAACAGAGCTAAGCCAACCAAAGAAAAAATTGACATGAGGATAGTCGATCAGTACAAAGTAGCTTACCCTGAATTTCACAGGGAGAGTGTTTGCATCTCCAACCAAGAGAAAGTTAACTCAATGCAGGAGTTTATCTCACGGGAGAGCTGACCTGACGCAAGGGTCAGTTCCACAAAGCATCTTCGACCACCCAACGATAGTCAGAAGACTTCTCATCAAAAATAGAATCTCTGCGCCAACAAAGCTGGGTCAAATAAGTTGAGCAGAACAAGCTCTACCGATCAGGATGATAGATCGAGCCAAGCCGACCAAGCTCAATCGAGTTCAGACAACTGAGCCAAAAATGGACCACATGATGAGGCGTCACTTATATTAAAAACCTAAGAACCTACCATAAACTCCATACATATGGGATTAGAAATATAATATCACTATTGTACTAAATCTTCTATAAATAGATGTAGCATTTAATGAAGAGAGTTACACGAGTTTTATTGTTCATTTGAAAAATTTTAGCTCCAATAGAGGACATTTTTCTCTCTTACTCTATATTTTTATTCTTCTCTCACGCTCTATTCCTTTAGTGTGATTGAAGGACAAATTTAGATTCAACAATTATCTATTATTTTTTTATGAAAATCATTTTATTTATAAACCTATTTTCAAAAGTTTTGTGTCGTTTGTAAGAGTATTCTTGACTAAGTAAAGATACTGGTTAGGATTAGCCCTCAATTTCCTCGGTAAATATATATAATATTTTTCTTTCAAAAATATATAAACATAAACACACTATATATATATATATATATACACACATAAGAATCAGGTGGTATGTATGTAAATGTCTATGATGAATGTTTATAAATAGAATTATGTCTGAACGAACAAGAGCTTGAATTATGTTGAAGTAGATGACAGAGAATGTGCAATTCTTGCTCAAGGATTCTTAGGCCCTCCATGTATGTTGACATCGCTGACATATGTTGAGATTGACAATAGATGTAGATAGTGAATGTATTTTGTAAGTTTTTTAGGGGCATTTATAAATATGCCTCACAATTCTTATATATTTACTTCTCTAACACCTAACCTTTCATATTTACACGTATAGTACTAAAATCTTTAAGATCACATAAAAAATATTATTTGTTCTTATTTTTTAAATGTTGCATAATTCTCAAGTATGTTCATGACACATAAATGCACTTAATCTAAATATAATAATGTAAGTGTTAGATATGTAAATAGATAAGAATTGTTTGGTATATGTATAAATTTATAATATATATATATATATATATATATATATATATATGCATAATGCTTTTTGCTAACTTTCTTTGATTGAGATGATAAAGAAAGTGATTACCGTTTAGGGATAATTACATCCAGACCACCATAAACATTTATATTTACGAGTAACTGCCCAGGTGATTTTTTTTTAACCACTCAACCCATTTATTTACACGTGTCTTGATCAAACTATCGAGAATTTGATAAAAATGAAAAAATTGGGTTGGGATTTTACCATTAATTTTGATAATTGAGTGAGAAATTGAAAAATGGATGAAGAAGGGCGGTAGATTTGTAAATATGAAGTTTTAGATTGTCTCTATGTCATTTCGGTTCTAGATCATATGCAATTTATCTTTATATTGTATTATAAAAAATAGTTGGCATTTAATAGTGTGACAATTTTATACCAAGAATAAAAGCTTCAATTATCTTATAATTTAGAAACAGTACCCAAAAAACAAAATGGTATTTAAATTTTTTATTGAAGTTTGGCAAAATGGAGATAAAATTTGGTTCTTTGAAGGTAAAATTTAGCTAATATAGGTTGTGTTACCGAGCTCGATGAACAGTTCTTTCAGGCAGAAAGAAGGAAAAATTATTACATCCGGATGTGCGGACAACGACCCGGATGCACCGGTGGAGTGCGGGAATCAGACCTCCGCCCTCTTCGCTGCATCTGGCCGTTGTTTGCACATCCGGAGTTCAAACGTAATAATTTTTCAAAAGAAAGAGAGCTTCAGTCCATCATCATTTATGTAACCATTTATAGGCCGCCTGACGCCCACACCAAAGATCTTGTCAACTACAAGTCTACCAAGCTCCCATTTTGTACAACTTATAGTGCAACTTTTTTATTTTATTTCTTAGACCCCTGCACAGATACATAGGATCCATAGTGTATAAATAAGAATTAAAATGAGAAAATTTGGAGTTAGCTCTCTTTGGACTCCTCTTTCTCTAAAAGATCTCTTAGATTCTTCTCACTGCTTTCACAAGATCTCTCCTGAATTTTACGGGTTCACCAGTTACATGGGATCATACGTTGATGAGATTCAACATCCTTCCACAATAAATACCATTGTCGAAAATAGGATCCATCCCAAAATATTGTATCAAACCCTTTATATATATATATATACAGAGTATTCAGGTTGTAAAAAATACCGTAATCCAAATAATGATATAATGTTCTACCTAACCTGAAGTATGGCTGTCATATTACCACAATAATAAGGATACTTGGGAATGAATGAAAACGATAAAAAATAGGCATTTAATCATAAAATCAGAAGTTATCCTTAGACGAGACATAATACCTTCTAAGCATTAGATGTCAAAGCAAGTTAAAGATACCATGAAATAATTAATATATCTTAATCATTTTTTTCTTAAGATTTATATACATACCACTCAATCCCTATGTATTTACATATCTAACACATAAACTCCAATTTGTACATATATGTCGCCTTATCTATGCATGAAAATATGTATTTCATTTACTTTAAAGTTAAAATAGTGATATTATGCAAATGACCCTTTTTTCTTACAAGGGCTCCAAGATTAAGAAGAGTGATGTTTGCATGAAGCACAAAATCAATATATTCTAAGACCACCAAAAGCTGAATACAACATTTACAGTTGTTAAATGTTAATTAGATAAGTGGATTGATTAATGGTTGCAGAGCTCACATCTTTTCACTCCTTAAGACTTGCAAACCTGAAGTTTTTATGTAAGATGTATGTCTCATAGAAATTCTTTTATTACCATAAGAAAAGATTTTCTTAAATGCAAACATTGACCGTTGCTATTTATCGGGCATGTGGTGAAGTTGTATTTGCTTTAGAATATGCCTAGATCACTATCAATTAAATGTAAACATAACTCTTAATTTGCTCTTGTTTCTTTTTTAATTGTTGTTTATGCATTCAAGAAGATATTGTTTGCATCTAGTTTAACTCTAGTTAGTAGTCGACCCCACTGCGAGCACTCTAAAGGCACTTATTCATAATAATATTTGACATACAAATTGCTTTAAAAGCCTTCTTAAATGCTGTATAATAGATTTTGGGCCTAAGAAATATTTTTCCATCATTTGAGTTTTGTGTTTTATTTGTTTGGACATGAAGCGTGCTGGAAGATTCTCGGCGGTAGAGTAATGAATTATCATCTTAGCGTTGCACAAGAATTTAACACACACTCGGAAGAGAGAAAATAATTAGTAGTGACATCTGAGGTTCTTAGATGGATAAAAATCCATGGGGTCTAGCTCAATTAAAGAGTTTCACTATACAACGAGGATTACAGTTGCAACAACTTCTCTCAGAGGCGGGAAAAGAATAGAAATTCTCCCAATTTACAACATCGTGCATATAAATTTGTTGCAAGGAAGGGACTACTATTGATAACAATCGGCGGCGGTCGGCAGGTGTTGGTCGACTGCGGTCGGCAGTAATGGTCGACGACGACAATAGCAATGTTGGACTTTAGTTTTTTCTTAAAGCTTCAAGTTCTTCCTTAAGACTCAAGTCCCTCCATCAACCATGAGAGGGGTGAGCTCTATTTATAGAGTTGTGAGTGCAATCAATGCAAGAATGTGAATAACTCTGATCAGAAGGTCCGAAGAGGCTACATCAATTAGAGGCTTTTGATTGACATTTGAGGATCTTAACAACGTTGAAATTGAGTGATCTTAGGTTCATTGGATTCAACTTGTCAAGATGTTCGATTTGGCTATGAACTCGCTGAATTCGACATCCATTTGACCTCCCAAATATGTCCAAAAAAATTTTCAAAAGCGGTTTAATATATTGATCTAAACTTGGCTTGACTCGGATTAGATCAATTTTTGTATCATCGAGTCCGCCTCATCGAGCCGGTCAGTTTGATTATAAGTTTGCCAGGAGCTCTAAATGACTCTTAATTGAAGTTTGAGTTTATTTTGCTCAAATGGGTGCATCATGTTTAATGTCACACATTATGATTCGTGTCGAATGTTGTAAATATGTTGATGGTGAATTGGTACATAAATTGTAGACCATGATTGGTCTTGCAAATTCAACTAATCACATATTTGCTTGAATTTCTGATCTTATTATGATAAGTTCATAAGAACGAGTGCTAATGTGATGAGCTAAATTGTCATGATTTATTCCTCTCATATATGAAGATATTGATAGTTAGATCTCCCACACATAACCATTATCGTATTATTTTCCATAAATTACAAATTTTTTTTTGTTGAAAATTACTCGATGTTTTATCATTACTTTGATCCCCTTAGTGTCGAAACAACATTATCTATTTTAGGATTCGAACTCGACTCCATCATAGGGTTGAAGACCAGCCAAGTCACTTTATTAGCTACTTCATTATCATTAAGAGCTATTGCATCATAATAAATCCAACACAATTACAATTACTTTATTTTAAAATTTAAAATTTTAACAAAGTTTTTATTTAATTGCACATCTAAAATTGATTTTCTTAACCTACCAAGGAATCTCCCATGTAAAGTGGGCCTATTTAATTGATTCTAGTCCTCATGAACTTGAAGCCTACTTTTCTCTAACTGATCATACTCATGGACCACATTCATAGAAGTGATGACCACAAGAACCATCTCTCAAAAGATTTAATGAATTGGCCAGCTCCTTTGCCTAGTTCACTTGAACCTACCAAGCTTCTCCGCCGAGCTCGCACATATTCGCTGAGCTTGTTCGCTGAGCTCACCTACACATCTCAAGCTTCACCATCAAGGTCCTTTATCGGTCTTTTGAAGTTAACATGTTGATAAAAAATAAAAAAAAAAGATTTTGACCCATCACCATCCATGCCCATTTATGAATCACTTGACATCTACAACAATATATGTTCAAATGACAAGTCTCAATAGACTACATACAATACAACCTACAACATAACATTTATTTATTCTTCTCTTTTTTGTAGTCCCAGGGGAAGGAGTATAAAATAGATAAAAAAAGAAATCATTCCAAATCCATCTTTCTACAACACATTATCCCTATTTACAAGTATCTCTTTTATTTTGTAGCTTTGAAGCTCAAATTTCAGAAAAAAAAGACAACTTTTTCAAGATTTTTCTCTGCCGTGCGCTAACAAAAATATATTCTCTTCTAGCAAATCTAAAGCTCTGAAGCATCACCATTGAAATATTTATTTATTCCTAATTTATAACTCAAGAAACAAACAAAACAAGAGCAAATGTTATTTCTTTTTTTACATCAGACAAGATCCAGAAATTAAAAAAAAAAAAAAAAAAAAAAAAAAACTCTGAAACTCCTGCCGCCCATCTTCCTTCAACCGCAGCACTCCTGCAGCAAAAGACAAGCACATGGCAAACAATTGTGTAAAAGACCATTTAATTCATTTCTAGGGTTGTTAGAAAGATAAGTCTTATTTGCCATTTTTTTAGGTTCATTTACATACATAACACACAGTTCTTGATTATTTACATATCTAACAAAAGGTTACGAGTGTAAATAGCAAAATTTAGAAAGTCAGATTTGTAAGAACATCAGAATGGTGTGGTCTGTTGGTAAATTTTACTTTTTTTTATTAAAGAAGAAAAAGAGTCAAAGAACATGAAAGAAAAAGGAACATGCAAAAAATCAAATTTTTAACTAAAACCCAGTCCTGCATGCCCCTTCAACGAACAACTTACAACATTTTGGAAAAGCACGAAGGACAAAATCAAGGGTCTTTTTTCCCAACTTTGAGACTAAATAAATAAATATAAAGTAGGGTCTAAACATAATAAAGTATTTACAAATTTGTTACATTTATGATTACAATGAATGCAATACAAATTGCACACGCATAAAAAAAAACATTTATGTCTTAATTTGTATATACATATTTCTTCACAAATTTAGTCCCAACTCACAGAATTCGCAATTCTTTGAATATATGACCTCAGCAACAACGAGCTCCCAGCTATAACATTAAGATTGATGGATCTGTCTACTAAACTTTATTTCATAATAAATGTATGTAATATATATCATTTACCATTATGGATGCATATATAAAAAAACAATTTTTAATTTGTCAAAAAAAAAAAAAAAAACTCCCAAATAGCTTCACTTCGAAATCTTTCGATAATTAAGTGAGCTGAACAAAAATAATTTTTTAAAGCTCAAATTATAAATAAATTGAACACGAACAACTCTTTATTAGATCTTGTTGGGCTCGTTTTAGCTCAAAATAAGAAACTTATATGTATTATTTATTTGATAACATCATATATATTAAATATAAATCACAACAACTGGTGTAGTCTAGATTTGAATCGAATGCCCTCCATATATTTTTCTAATTAATTTGAACAAAACAATTTCGAGTCAGACAGTAGCCAAACACGAATAAAAATAATAAGAATATGTAAATCAAGTCAAACACGAACACACTGTTTAAGAACAATTTTGAACAGAATTGATTTCACAAGAGCTAAACACAAGCAAAGCTGAGCTCACTCAAGATCGAAAATATTGCTTATATATCAATTGTCGTCCGTCTGGAAATTAAAATTAAAAATAAAATTCTCCAATATTTGTTGTGCCACGAATACTTTCATAACAAGAGAAATTTAATATAAGAGAGATGATATTAAAACTATACCAAATATAATTGGGATGTGCCAACCCATCCTATTTAATGTTTCATAAAAAGAGAGTGATAGGACCCTTCCGCATCTTCATTAGGTAAGCAGTTTTCGGCCTTTTTAGAGTCCCTATCGATTAAGAAAAAAATTACTTCACATACATACAAGCCTATTTCAATTTCAATTTATTTACATATTTAACACACTAATTTTATCTTAACGTTTATACCATCAAATATTTCATATCACATCATCTAAAAATAAAATCCACCTTTTTTTTAATGCATTGGCAAGGTGTTATGAAGGTAAAAATCGACATTTAGAAAATATATAATATTTTAATTTAAATAAATAATAATAATAATAATCCGAAATAAGGCCTGGTAGTTACTAAATGTGTGCTTGGGTCAGCTTGTGTGTTTCAGGACATTCAGCTTATCTTGAAATACAGCCCGCGGGTCGATCGTGGGGTTCGACCGCGTGATTCGACCCGTGTTCTGATTTTAGTATAAAAAATGGAACCAAATTTTTGGATGAGGAGCAAAATGGACGATCAAAAAGATATGAAGGCGTTTTCAAAAACTGCCCCAAAGTAAAGCATTCATCTCATGATACTGAAAAAAAAAAAAAACTCTTTTACCGTCGCATCAGCTAGAATGGCAGGCTCTTAGAGGTAGATGCCGTCAGTTCACGAAAAGAATCCAAAGATGCAAAATCCTGCGGGAGATTAGCTCGCCGCGCAATCCGCCGCATGTTGCTCTGCCAGCTCTGCACCACCAACCTCCTCAAAGCCCTCCTCTCCTCATTCATCCCCTTTTCCTCCTCCACCGCCGCCGCCGCCGCCGCCGCCGCCGATATAATCCGGCCGCCGATGGCGGAATCAATCGGCGCCGACACCGCTACCATCCTCTTCGAAACCCCCTTCCCCTTCTCCTCATTCAGCATCTCCAAAATCTGCGATGCTCGCTTCTGCGCGAGCGCGCTCCCAACCAGCGCGAGCTCAAGCAATGTTGATGTGATCCCCGCCGCCGCCATCGCCGCTCGTTCACCGCCTCTCGATTTGTGCACCATCACCATCAGAATGTACGCCGCTTTCTCCTGACACCCTGGCTCGTCGCTCCAGTTCAGCACGTCGATCAGAACCGAAAACGCGTCGGAGGTGCAGCTCACAGCTCGCCGGCCCTCCGGCGATGCGGCGACTAGGTTGGAAAGCACGGCGAGAGCCCGCTCACTGATATTAGTATCCTCGCTGACTGCGGAGATGAGAGAAGAAACGAGGCCGGCGTCGATTAGCCGGTCAGCGTTTGAAGAAGAGATCGAGAGGTTGAAAAGAGCCCGCAAGGCGTCATCTTTGGATTGGGTGGAGTTAATGTTGAGGTTAGGATCGCGGAAAAAATTCACCAGGAAGGGGATCGCGCCGGAGGAAGCTCCGATGATGGGTTTGTTGGCATCCAAAGCACTGAGGCAGAGAAAAACGGCGACGATCGCCGCCGCCGTCTCCGGCGGCGGGGGGTTGGCAGGCTAGATTCGATCAGGACCAGCATTTTGTGAATCGCTCCAGCTTTCACTATGGCCGATTTGTTCCTGTGTAAGTTTCGTTTTTAAGGAATTAGGGATCGCAGAAAGGGGAGAATGAGAGGAAAGATCATAGCTTTATTTACTCGTCATTGCCGATTCCGAGATTGAGGAGCGCGTAGAGAGCAGAGATATGGGAATCGGAGTCTTCCGCATCGAGCAATCCGATGAGTGGAGGAATGGCGCCGAGCATTGCGAGCGTCTGCCGGGCCTCTGGGTTATTCTTTGCTAATCTTCGCACCTCCGCGGCCGCATCAGCTCGCCGGCCATCACGGCCTTCCCCTGTTTCCTGCAGACTCATCACGACGCCCTGCATTTCTTCGAAAGCTTCGATCTTTCGCTTCTTTTCGGCTTCTTCTCTCCTCCGTGACTCTCGAGCTTCTTCTTGAAGAAGCTCGGACAGCTTTTCGAACTGTCTCTCCTCTTCCGGAGGGGGTGGATTGCTGCGGGGTGTTTCTACTTCCTTTTTCCGGCGGTGGGTTGTTGCGCCGCATAGCACGGCTTCCAAAAGCCTCCGGCGAATACCGGCGGTGGAGAATGGAGACAACCGGGCGCCGGCGACGACCTCGCACCTTGCCATGGAGACTGCTAAGGTGTCACATCAGTTTAAAGGTGTGTCGGGGAAGAAGAAGAAGCTGGGTACACGACAGAACCTAACCCTTCTTAAGTTGTTCCCATCTTCCGCAGTTATACGAGAAAAGGGTGCACGAAGCTCGAGAAATATAATTTTAAAAATTTTAGCTTTACACAATGGTCATCACAACCGACGACAAATCTAATGGTTTTGCATCGAAACAGTTCACGGCTGAAATTTGTGCAAAATTTGAAATTATATATTTTTTTTAGTATTTTTTAGCTAATTTAATCATAAGTGTTTAAACATTTCACATACTCTGAAATTTTTAGTCTGCGGCTTAGGGTCCGTTTGGGGCAGCTTATAAAACGCCGCCTCCGTACTGTTTGGTTCGCGCGTTTCACCAGCTTTTCTGAAACTGTGTTTGGGTTTTTACACTAAACGCAGGCCGCAGGTAGACCCCTGCAGTCGGCCCGCGGGCTGCGTTTCAGGATAAGCAGTTTATCCTGAAACACACAAGCTGCCCCAAACAGACCCTTAAACTCTTGGCAATTTATTTGATGCCTGAAAATGCACCTGATTTATTTGAGAAAATCGTATATTAGCAACTTATGTGTTTTAAAAAACACTAGAAATAATATTTTCTGGCAGTTTTTCTGCCAGCGATCTGATTTTTCCAAAAAAAAAATGAAAAGTTATAATAGCCATTTCTTCTGTTGAACAATATATTATTTTTAAAAAACTTATCAACAAATTATTCAATAAGCAGCAGCTTGCCCCAAACATAATCTAAAATGAGTTATATATTTGGGGCATTTACAGACATACTACATAATTACTATATATTTATAATTTTAACATTAATTTTTTTTATATTTATACGACTTAAATCATAGATATAATATAAAAAAATATCATTATTTATAGTTTCTTAAAAAGTAAAATACATTTTTGATGAATATATAAGATAAGCTACGAGGTTGTCTCTTTCCTCTTTTAATTTTTCATTATCATTCTCATCGAAGCTATAACATGCTTTGGCATTTTATCATCCTATTTGGTGTGAATCATACTCACCCTTTCCATCTCTTGTTATGCTAAAAATGTTATAATATTTTCTATCATTAAAGTTGGTAACATCATTATGACATTAAAATTCTCCACTGGTTTTATTGCTTCTCCAACATTTTGGCAAATATAATTAAGAGTCTTATTTGCTACTTTAAAGCAACATCCAATTTGCACATGCAACAAAATCTATTTGTATTTTCCTTCTCGTTATTACATTTTAAGTGCCAGGGCTTGCTTGTTGCTTTTTTCCAAGTCTTAAATGACAACATTGTTATTCAACAAAATCTAGCTCATGATTGATGGCAACAAGTTTGTTATCTCAAAAGTTGTTACCAATTGACCTCAAACATATTTTATTCCTAAGGGATGCATCCAACTCCTAAATAATCATTGATCCAAATTTTCTTACCATGAAAGTCCCGTGATGAAATAATTCATATGATATCTTGGGATTCTACTTGCTCTTCGGGATGCAAATGTATTATTGACACTTTATAAGTAATCTCTCCTTGAGGTTTATAACAAAGCTACTATAATGTGTGTTGCAATCTGAATTTCATACAACCAATTAATTTCTTAGCAAATGTGATTAAGTATATGACTCTCAAATAGTGAATGTCTTTATTTTAAGAATTTGTTGCTAAGGTGTTCACACATTTTTAATAAAACAATTTATTTGTCTTAGCACAATCTTTTGAGCATTTACTTCATAAAATTTGATGTGGCTAACCAATTGAACTTACACTTCTGATGCTAGATAATTCAATCTATTTGGCACCAACTAAGATGCTTTATTTACAATTGATTTGTATTTAATAGCACCTTGAAGATAACTCATACTACCCGCAACATTCACATTCACCTTCTATGCACCTTTTATAATCCCATGAATAAATATGTACCTCATAATTTATTCTCTTACCCTTTCTTTTGCCCAGTTATTAAAAAATAGCTTCCATGGATCATCACTATCCTCTTACGCCCATTACTTTGTAAAATTTAGAACATTTTGAGGATATGAATAACACCACAATGCTTCTACTATCCTTTTACACATTGCTTAGTTCATTTATGGAGTGAAAGGAATAATCTTTTGTTTGGTAATGATATTGCAAGCACCTCATCTCATTTGTGGAGTGAAAGTAAAGTGGGAAACCCAAGGTTAAGATATGGAAGCAAATTTGGATGAAGTAAAGTGGGCAAGCCAAAGATAAGACAATGGAAGCAAGTAGTTGCTTCACATAACATATTTAATGTTTTTTTTTTTTGCTATGCTATTTTTGTTACTATTTTTTACTAGATGACATGAAATACATAATAGTTTATATTGTTGAATGATTTTGTTTTGATATGTTAAACTTAACACTGAGTATTAGGGTTAGATTCACCTCGTCATTTTCTTTACAGGTTTTGATTATTTTGACGGATTATTTGTTTCTCGTGAGACTCCATTTGGATGGCTACCATTTTCTTGCCCATTATAATGTGTTGCTTATACAATTTGAGCATTATTCTTAAAATTCAAAATAAATAGCAATAAAATAATTTATATAAGCGGCATCATTTTTCCATAACAAAATAGGAATTGACATGCTTAATATTTAAAATTATTTAATCAATATATTTAACATTTATTTATCTTTTATTTATTGAATTATCTTTTGTGTAAACTTCTATCTCACACATTATGCTTATATATATAAAAAAAAGTGAGAAATTTATGATGAGACTTGAAGAAGTTGCAATGAGAGAAGAGAAGCTCACATTTATACTTGATAGTCAAACCGAAGGGTGAGAAAATGATTTTTTTATATAATATTTTAAAAATAAGTATTATATAGGTCAATATAAAAATTTGAGTAATAAATATATAAAAAGAATAGTTTTAAGTATCATATATATAGATAACATAAGTTTTAAGTTATTAAATAAATATATTCATTAAATTATCTAAATATTATAATGAATGACTGCGATTTCGATTGGGCTGCCCCTCGGCTTCGCTGCTTTAAGTGAGAGGCACGTGGTACGGAGATTAATTTTTTTTTTTAATTTGACTAATTATGTATTTGATTAGATACTTAACGCTGGATTGAATGGGAGGTCACCGGTCGGTTTCCGAAATTACAGAAAACCTAGATAGTAAATTATGAAAAAGGTAAAAGATATTTGCACGCGTCGATGGGTGACGGTGACAAGAATGCTCGACCACGGTCGTTAGTAGTTGGTGGTGGTTGACAGTTGTTGGCGGTGGTCGACGGCGGCAGGAGTGGTGATGAACTTTAGTTTCTTCTCAAAGTTTCAAGTTGTTTGTCAAGTCTCAAGCTCTTCTCCCCCTTCATGAAATGAGCGGGACTCTATTTTTAGAGTTATAGGTGCAATTCATGCATGAATATGAATCATTTTGATCGGACGACACAAATGACTTTTCTCGATGGAACGACATTTGATAAACATTTGAGTGCCTAAATGATGCCAAAATTGCGTGATCTTAGACTAGTTGGATTGGTTTTGTTAAGACGCTTGATTTGACATAGCTCGTCAGAATCAACTTTCGTTCGACCTTCCAAATGTGTACAAAAACTTTCAAAATTAGTTAAACAACTTGAGTTGGGCTTGATTTAATTCGGGTTTGATCAATTTTGCTACATTGAGTCTGTCCCATTGAGCCGATTAGTTTAACTGTAAGCTTGCTGAAATCAAAACTCTGAATGACTTTGAAATAAAGTTCGAATGTTTATGGTTCAAAAGATTGCCCCAAAATCGGTGTTATGCAATGAAACTTATGTTATAAGAAAAAAATTTATTGATGGCATATCAGATCTAATATCTAATCATTATATTAATTTTTGCATACGTGTTACCACATCGTATACATGAAAATATACATTTATCTTAAAATGACAGCATTTTTGTATGACAAAAGTTCAGGTTATAAGAATGTTAACGCTAAATTTAAGTGTTAGATATGTAAATAAATCATACTCAAGTGGTAGGAATATAAATGCCCCAAATATATAAGATACATGTGGAATGTATATAAATTTTCTTATTTAAAGAAATTTTAAAAATTTAAAAGTCATTAAAAAAATACTTATCCGAAGATTTAAATATTAAATATGAGAGGAAATCCGTACGACAGGCGCACATTTTCTGTCTGGACACCTGACGTACCTCTACGTGCGGTGCAGGTTATTCCTGAATTATTTTCAGGTTATTTCTGGGTTACTTTCAATAATCCCGAACTAACCCAAAAATAAAGACCGTGAGTTATTTTAGGTTATTTCTAAATTATTTGAAATAACATGAAAATAACTCAAAAATATCCTGCGCCGCACGTAGTGCTACGTAAGGAGTCCACATAAAAAAATTTTTGATACGATAGACTGTGGCAGAGAAGATACGGAGGCCACCGATACGAGTTTTCATAGGATTCCCAATTATTATCAGCAATTGCAATTACAAAGCAAAAGATGGCACGGATTTAAGCTATTAAATATTTAGATATTTGTACCTTTGCATAATAAATTTTCTTTCAGCACATTTTAATGTTTAAATAGTAAAGCACGACTTTTAAGGTGCACAGAAGCTCTTAATATATCTTGCGTGTGGGTCTACGTCCAATTTTTGGACAATTGCCCGCTGCATCGGCTCCTACTTTCTTGACAAATACTCGTTCTTCTCTAATATAGGCCTTCTTGTGCATGTGCTTTACTAACCATGGATGGAGATATCCTAAGCAGATGGAAGTTTGTATGCAGTAAAAATTTCGACATGAATCTAAAACCAATCAGATGGCCTAGGATGGTGGTCGGACAATCGAGGTATCAGACTAGAGTAGCATGATTCGAGCAGACCATTCAACGACCGATCACTCGGTCGAAGTCAACCGACATACTTGACAAGTGATTCAATAAGCAGACCAGACGTACGATTGCTAATGCCTAAACTCCTTACAAGTGCATCCGACCGCAACAAGCTGATTAAACGACTTTTACTTCGGCAGGTGCGATTGCCACTCTATCGATCGCCTAAGTCGATCAAACCCAAACACATCAGCTGCTTGATTATCGTCAAATCCGAATTCAAATTATAATACAAATTTAGTATTAAATCCGCACATTGATTGCTTTAAGGTTGGATTTCATAACCATTCATTCTTTCTGTAATTGTATATATAAACTTCTATAAAAAGCGAGCAAAAAGATGAATAAAGGGGTCCTCGATCTGAGGAATTTTTCTCGGCTTTTCTATTGAGAATTTCAAGACACTTTTTTTCTCCCTCTCCTCCTCCCTCTTCTAGCTCTAACACTTGAGGCGTGCATGTCAAAAATACAATTCAGGATCCAACATTTTTTTTTTCTGAAAGGCGGTGCAATGAGCGCGGACGTGCCCCAAATGAGAAGTGGTGTTAACTACGAAGGAGAATCCTTATAAGGAGTGATAGAGCCAATGTAGTTCAATAGAGAGACAGTGCATCAAGACATACAGGAAGAAGTCCATGCATTGTGAGCACAAATAATAGACCAGTTGGAGACACTTCGACTGCCATATATCAGCAGAATGTCTGACGACCACTCATGGAGGAAGATTCTCGGAAAAACTGTTGTTGACCTCACTTTTGGATGAGGTCTAGAAAACTTCTTTAGTAGCCTAGGTCTAGCCATAGGACTTTCCTATTGACTAGTCTTAGAAAATTAGAAAAAGTACCCCCACCATTAGAAATTCAAAACTCTTCTTTTTACTCAACTTGAAATTCCACATATTGATCTTAACCTCTAGCATTTAGTAGGTAAGATCATTATAAAAGAATTCAAGAAGAATCCCTACAGGATTACTTGGCTTTAGGATTGACCCTGGGTGTTGACTTGGAACTAGGGTACACCATATCTTCACAATACATTAATCCATGGTTCATTTAGAATGGATATCTATCCAATTCTATGTGAAATGCCTAACTTGGTCTTTCGCCCCGAGGCACCTCCAAATTACCTAACTACCATTGGGACC
>NW_018164666.1:2901709-2929051 GCF_001263595.1 Phalaenopsis equestris
TTTTTCAAAACTAAATTTTTTAAAACGTCCTTCCGAAGCGGGCAACGGGATTTCAATTCCGATGACCGACAGCTTCTTACGGGCAAACCCCACACCAAAAATAGTGCCGACAACTGCCTTCAAAGGGCTCCCTTTGACAATCCCCCAATGCACTGCAGTTGTCCTGGTGATCAGCCAACCAAAGGAGCAGAGGATTCCTGATCAGCAGAAAACACCGCGTCTATACCAAAATTTCAACATCGGGGGAACCGAGTGGGACACTTCCTTGATTGGCTATGGCCAGTGCTTTCTTCTAAAGCATTTTGGAACCATACCCCCAGTGAAGCTCAGGATTTCTCACTTCGATCCTTATAAAGGGAAAAGTGACACGAATGATAACCTAGCTTCTTTTAAGTCAATAGTCAGAGTCATGCGGATCGATCATGCCATGAAGTGCCAGCTGTTCCTGATCTCGTTGAAAGAAGCCGTGCTCCGATGGTTTAATAGCCCGACAGATGAAATCATCCCTTCTTCAAATTCTGGAAGCTCTTACTGGCACAATTAACTAATGTGCAAAAACTGAGGAAAGATATAAAGGCCCTGCTTTAGATCATGTAGGGGAGAATGAAATCCTACTGGCTTACAACACCCATTTTCAGAAGGAAATGTCAGAGGTGAAGAGCTTGGAGCCTCTCATTGCCTGGGACCTCCCTAAAGTAGGGTATCCACAACAAGCGATTCGGGTATGACCTGAACCTACTCAAGCCAATGACCTTCACAGAGGTATTGAAATTAACAAATGACCACATTGCTGTCGAAGAAGATCTTATGGAGGCGTCAAAAACTAATCCGAGAGCATTCGACAACCGATCGCAGAAACATAAAGGACAATATGATAGGAGGCCAAAGGGAGATTGAGCCCCTGACGACCAACAAATCAACAATCTTCAATCTTAGGATGTCGAGGTAGCAATGGTCGGTGATATCGTCCCGACCATCAGTCTGCTTATGAGCGATTTCATGTGTATCAAGAAATGCAAGGATCGACACCCATAAATATCTCTCCCTCCCTCTCCCTACTCTAACTCTCGAGGCTTGTATTTTCGAAAGACAATTCGTGATCTAACATCATTGTTTTTTTTCAGAGCTCTTATTGTTTGCTTGTCTTTTATGTAATATCTTTTCTCCATTATGATTTTTTCCCTTTTGACCTCTTTGAGTTAATTTATAACTAACTTTTTCTATAATAAAAACTAATCTTGGCCCTCAAAATTCCAGAAAAAAAAAGATAAAAAGCTCTAATTTGAATGTCCATTCTTTCTAACTGAGTGCAGAATTTTAATTTTTTTTTTCAAAGATTCTATATTATAATTGAGGCGAGCTTACCATCCACCAAAGCCTCTAAATGAACCAATGCCCTCGATAAATACTTCAAGTTCTGCTCAATCATCTTTGCTCAAATTAGTAAATAAATAAATTTGAATATTTTTAAATTAAAAAAATAAAGATTAAAGGAGCTAGATTTGAATATAATATAATTCATTCATGAATATCCACGGTCAAATTTATTTATCGTTCAACAAATAATTTTTTAATTACTCTATATTTATATTTAAATATAAATAAATTAATTAAAATTTATTTAATTATATATTTAATAGTATCATATTTTAATTTAATCTCAATATGCATGTAAGTTTAATACATTTTTTTCTTTTTCTTTTATTTTTGATGAACTAGTTTGTTAGTCTTTATTGATATAATTTGATTACAAAAAAATCTACTTATAACTTATGTATTATTTTATTTACTTCATATAAATTGGTTTGATGATAATTTAAAATTTATTTAATTGTTTATTTATTTAAATTTATAAAAATACTTATTAATAAATTTATTTTAAAAATCAAGTATTCACTCAAATATTTAGCTTAGTTCACTAATTTTCTATGAAACAATAAGTACATACTAAATCTTTCATTTTATATAAAATTAAATACCCATTTGAGTTTTTAATTTGTTCAATTAATATATGAACAAATTAAGTACAAATCAAACATATATCTTATTAAATTTATGCAAACAAAGTATGAACATGTATGTTAAAACTCGGCTCAAGCTTGAATTGAACATGAACAACTAATGATTTGACTAAATCAAATCCAATCCATGACATACTTGACTTGACTTAGCTCGGTTACAACTCTACATCCACCTTATAAATTAGATTTAATTTGGCTGTACTAGAAAGTATTTGTGGATTTGTATTATATTTAAATTATTAAAATTAATCTAACATATACTTAATAAGCTAAAAAAAATAAGGAATTGTAGGCTTCTTTTATAAATAACTAACTTTATAATTTCAAATAAATAATTGAATAAATTTAAAATAAGCATTTAATCTTTGAAGCCAATCAACTACACAAATAAAAATTGAAGGGACATTTACATGCGCACCACCCAATTCTTATGTATTTACATATCTAACAACTTAACTTTGTTTTTTATATTTATAAAACACTAATCTTTCATATTTGTTGAATCCTTTTAGCATTTAGGGGCCCATATTGTTTGATAGTACATACAACTTAGTAAATATCTTATCTTTAAAAGGAATGTGTCTCTTGAATTACAACATTTCCGAGAGAGAGAGAGAGAGAGAGAGAGAGAGAGAGAGAGAGAGAGAGAGAGAGAGAGAGAGAGAGTCACTTGACTTCCATTTTAAACATAGTGGAGAAGAAAAAAAAAAAAAAAAACAAAACATTTTGTATAATACTGTACCCAGTTGTAGTGTCTTGGTGAAAAGAGTGACATGGACGTCAGACGACACTTTTAAAGAAAAATTTTGATGTTCTTGCAAATAATGATGATCATATCTGATAGTTGTCCCCCCAAGATGGGCTAGATCGCCCTTGCGGGAGAGATAAATCTAGGTGTTTTGCAAAGTGGGCTCAGTTCAACCACTTTGGTAGAATACCTTAGTTTAAGAAAATGGTTTGATCTCTCAACAAAGGCTTAAGAGGCTTGCAAGGCTTACTGACCTTAGTATAAAAAAACTGAATTTATGTATTTAGTCATAATTTTGTATACAATATCACATCAAAATAACTCCCACTTTAATTTTTAAAAAGTGATACACATTTTATGCATACGGTGATATTTATGTAAAAATTGAATTTTGAGTGTTAGATATTGTATACTCAAATTTGGGTATCTAAGTGTTTTTGCTAAAAATTTCTCTCATTGTATCAAGCTCACATGTCAAAGTGGTTGAATCGAATCCACTAGCGAAAATGCTTGATCTAATCATCTTCACCTTCCTCGAAAAAGATAACCCACCGCATTTGTGCAAGGGCAACGATTTAAGGAAGGCATCATGATTAATAAGGGCATCCATTGATTGTTTATTACAGATAACGGACACAAAGGATCTAGTCCTTTAGCCACATCTGATACTAGCTGGCAATACGTAGTATCAACATCACAATCCTTCCATCAAAACGTGATACAAAGACGTTGAATTAATTCTAAAATGTATTACACTAATTAGTTTGTAGGTTCTCTCTGTTATTTATAAAAAGAGGGAATGAAGATCATAAGAGTATTTTTTTTATTTTTCTCCTTCTCCGAGAAGATTTTTTATCTTGTGGTTTCTAATTCTCCCTCTCTTAATCCAATAATCGAGGGAAACTTCGAGGAATCATCTTTTTTTTGGCTTGTCGGAGATTTGTAATTAATATATTTGTCAAGAGTTTCTCAAGTAGATCGGATTATCTCTCTCTCTCTAAGCACTCTTTCTAAGATACAAATCTTTTCACCAGATTGTATGTAACTCACACATAATATAGGACCCTACATCTAAAAAGATTTACTAGATACATAAACACAAAATAGAAATAATAATGTTGCAATAGATCATCATAAAGGTTCACTATTTAAAAATTAATCAATTTAAAAATAAAAAAAATACTAAATTAAAAATATAAATATATATTTATATAAGAAGCATTTAGTGAGATAAGCTCAAATATAGACTTACTGCAATTTACAAAATCAATAAGAAATAATATGCTTCAAATTCTACTGTCTAATCGACTAACATTAATAAACTACACACACACACAGATTATATATATATATATATATATTACTCCTACGCACGAACAAGCTACTTCATAAAGAATAAATCTTTTGCTATCATCATATAAGCATGGGCACAAGAAATCCTTTTGTGATAGGTATTATATTTAACGAGGAATAACTTCATTACTTTGGCCAGTGTGTGTGTGAGCGTGCGTGTTTTACACACACACACACACACACACACACACACACACACACATCCCATTCATTGCAAAACGAGTATATTATATTAATTTATTCAGAAGAAAATGGGCACAAGTCTAAATAAAGACACAGGGCGGTCTGTTTTCCATCAGCACCACTGCAGAAATAACATTAACATATCGTCGCTTTGATGAGCTAAAAAGTCGTGCATTTGCGTGACTGACAAATGTTCAGACAACAGAATTTTAAATTTGAATCGAATTAGTAACAAAATATTAAGCGTGCATGTCAAGTGATTACTCTGCACAAGGATTCTAAGACTACAAACTAAAAAGCAATAAATAAATGCTTTATTTGGTTTGGAATAAGTTTTATTAGATTAAATCCACTCGAAATCATAATAATTTGTCATAATTAGTCTGAATTAAATAAAGTAAAGTAAATGGGATGCAGTGATTATTTGAAATTACACAGCATTACATCTTTATTTTACTGAATTATGATAGTAAAATTTTTACTGTATGGTAAAAGAGGATAAATAAAATGAAATATAATAAAAGAAATCATCAATAACAAATATTTATTAAAATAATAACATTGATAAATATAATGTCATAATAATGATTTCCACTATGCAGTACTTTTCGTAGATGGAAAGGGTAAACAGTTCCTACACGCTTTGTCCGACCAAAAATGAGTTGGTATCATTGTGAGGAGAGGATTTATCAATACTTATTTGCTGAAAATAGATGCCTATTAATGGGAGGGAATAAATAAATATGAGATGAATTATAAAGGGAGAAAAATGATATATTTCACTTATAATATTCATTCTGTTAATCTCTCTCTCTCTCTCTCTCTCTCTCTCTCTCTCTCTCTCTCTCTCTCTCTCTCTCTCTCTCTCTCTCTCTCTCTCTCTCTCTCTCTCTCTCTCTGTATATATATATATATATATATATATTACTAATAAACAGCACATGCTAACGCCTGGATTTTAAGTTTTACCATATGTTATCTATTAGTTTCAACTTTAGACATAACTGACAAAGGATTTCTATTTGTAGGCATACAAGATAAATATAAGAAAATTTCATGAGTGAAATAACCATTATAATCATAAGATGGTCAAGATACATCTCAGATTACACACTTACAAGTGCAGATGACTGCAGAGAAGATAATCAAGATTCTTTTATTATATTTACTGGCCAAAACTAAAATGCATCTAAAAGTACACAGGAAACATACAGAGTAGAATATTAAAATGCTATTTTTATTAAATCGTTAGACCTCATACCTGAATCCGGATTAATTTTCTTACTTGCAATTTAGCCCAAGCTATATGATGGAGAAGGCAGGTTAATGACGGTGCTCTTGACCTTGATCATCATGTTTATGCTGTTTGTGATTCCCTGTGAACCAATACCACTCTCCTTCAAACCCTGAATCAACAAACAAATAACAAGTTAGAGGTAGGTGATCATTTTGTGATTCTGTTATCAGAACAATAGGTTTAAATCTTCAGCATTTAACTGAAATTGTGTTTCGATAAGTTAAAGGGAAAGGAAGATGGGGCGTGCCTGGAAGGGGAAATGGTCAGGTCCTCGAGCTGGCGCAGAGTTGATCTGAACAGTGCCAGTCTCCATAGCGTCACTGATCATAATAGCTTTATTGATATCCCTTGTGAAGATGGAACCCTGTTGATTTGCTCATTTTAGTAATGAAATGAACAGTAGAGTTCATACAGATTTCTCATATTTTGAATTTCAAACATTGTACTCATTGAGCAGAGAAGAGTGTGCACCAGTGATCTACTAAGTTATGTAGTTAATTTTGAAGCTACGGCTGCTACCCTTTCCCAAGCAGAAAAAGAAAGCAGGCCTTCCAGGGCATGCTTCGAAGGCTATTATATGCAAATTCGCTAAGTACATATTTCCCTAAGTAAAAGAATAATAATCTGCTGTCATTTCCCATCAATACTTTTTGCTGTTTTTCCTTGGTCGGTCAACTAATTGAGCCTTCTATCCTCTAGTTGAACAGCAGTTTGCTCTCGTCTTTGAAATAAGATACATAATAGTCTTCCTCTATATTGCTTTAATTGTTTTCATTTTCTTTATTATTTCAACATGGTCAGCATCTCAATTAGCTCTTGCTTGAAAAATCATAGTGCACAAAGGTGTAGATTTCTCAGTCATTAATGGTTGTAGAGAAACCACAGCCATGTGTTCCTCGTTCCCATCAACAGGTTTGTCAACTATACAAGAGGGCGGTCTCTCTCTCTCTCTCTCTCTCTATGGGGGGACCATCTAGGAGCAGAAAGTTAGGGATACTTCCCTATCGTTTTTCTTAATCAGTTACCCTCTCTCTCTCTAGGAGGGACCACTAGCAGCAGAAGGTTGGAGATACTTCCCTTTCATTTTTCATCACTTGTGAGCAATTCGAATGTTACAGATCAACAACTGAAAGCAGAAACCATATGGAGGTAAGCGCAGAACCACACTAAATTCTCAGTCTCTTATATAGTTATGTTAAAACTCTGAGTTCACTACTACCAAACTTCAGAAATCTGACTCAAAAGTTCACTTTATAATCATCCTTTTCTTTGGCAAACCGATAGATATCCCGCAACTAATTTTACCCATTAATACTACACTTTTTCAATCAATATCAAAATGAGATGCTAAAAAGGTGTATAGCCAACTCTAAATAAATCTCGATGCACCTATAATAAATATAGGATAAAACAAATAAAAAATATGATTGTAAATTCATTTAATAAAAAAATTTGAAAAGACTCGATCATGGATTATTGACTCAAGATAATATGATCATATGACCGAAGATATCTTCTTATTTCACAAAATACATATTTGTTCCAAAAATACTTCTCTGTAAGGATGGTCGTCTTTTTCAAGATAATATTTTTTTCATCTCCAATAACAAGTGTTAAAACAATCAAAAACTTCTCAGAATCAACAATCCAAAATTCTATACTGCTAATTCCCAAACTTTATCGCAATCTACTATCTATCACCATAATCAAAGAATATATAAATTGTGTTACTGTATATTTCCTTAATAAATTTGAAGTTGTAATCTCAGAAAGGAAGATTTGCAATGCTAAGAAAATACTGAACTCTAACTCATGTGTGATGAAAAAAAATCAAGAATTACAAACTAAAAATATGGTAAATATGAATCTTTTGCTACAAAGAGTGCAATTATGATATGGCACCTCCTTCATAGTTATCCAAACTCGAAGCATCTCAACAAATTATTCTAATATTTATTTACCAAAAAAGTATGAAGCCATTTAAGCGTAAAATATGATAACTAACAAAACACTCCGGGAACAACCTATTCAAGCCATCTCTAAAAGCCTATTAACATTTTTGTATCTTTCATCGCATAATCTAGGGGGCTTGAGTAGTTTACATCGTTTGTTGCTGACTACGTCAGAGCTTATTGGATTTGTTTCATTACTAGATAAAAATTCAAAGACTCATAACTGACATTAAAAAGGATATTTTAATATTCAAAATACTCATAACTGACATTAAAAGGGATCGGGATCGGGCTCGGTTAGGGCTTGCGCGCGACGGAGAAGAGGCAAGCCATCTGGGAGCGTGCGTGAGTTAGGTGAAATAGGTTTTAAATATATTTGTTTTTTTATTTTAATATTCGAAAGCCCTAATTTACACATTTCTGGCTCGGACTTGTCATCAAAATGCAATGGATGTCCCCTCTAGCTAAAATTGACGTCCCAGACGCACCAAAACAGTCGTTTCGTCATCCGGGGTTGTTTGGACAACCTCGTCGACGATCGAGACAAAAATATGTCAAATTCAATTTTCTTCAAATTTTTGGTCTGTGATCGATCGTTTTCGAAAATTGATTTAAGTTCTGATTAATTGTGAAGCCTTTACAGGTGTAGATGATCTGAATTTTGGTGTTTATGTGTGCGAAAATTGCGGTACACCACATAACAGAATCTCCTAATCTAAAGGGTTTTCCTAGGGCTTTCTCGATCCTTACAGGAACTCTCTCCGAGTCTCCACATGGTGGTCCTTGACTACTAAACCAAATGATGATGGTCCATGAACACAACCACTCGATCAAATGATGATGGTTTGAGATCACCCATGCAAGATATTGCAAGAGAATCAGGAAGTGGTTTGAATTTCTAAAAAAGGTGGGTCCTAACACTAGTCCTCTAGAAGAGTCAATACGGGAAATCATAAGTCTAGATCCTAGGCTCAATGAAGAGGAAGGAAAGATCTCGTAAATTAATTATCAAAAAAACTTTTACAACAGTTGCTCAGTTCAATTCAACGTAAATTATTCGCTCTTACTGTTAATTGTGAAAAGCTGAGAAGTTCAGCTCCTCTCCATGGTGGGTCAGCCAACTTCTTCACAGAATCATGGAAAGATTTGATTAGAGATATCTTTGAAAACACATTTCTTAGTTTTATTCCCTTTCTATTTTTTGTTTCTTCATTTTTTATTTTAGAATTATTGCCTTTCCTAATTTATACTATATATATTTGGTAAGTTTGCAAATTAGGAGGGATTGATTTCTCTCTCTATATATGTACCCTATATGTGAATAACTGGAGAAGTATTTTTCCTCCACAAAAAATCCCTTTCTCCCAAAGGAATGATCGCCACTAAGTTTAAAATCAAGGACTTATGAACCATGAGATATTTTCTAGGTATGGAGGTTGTGAGATCCAAGAAAGATATCGTTAAATCACAGAGGAAATACATCATAAATCTACTAAAGGAGATATGGATGATTGGATGCAAGCTTTCTGTACTTTAATGAATCCCAAAAAGAAGTCTAATAGGGAAGAAGAAAGTGTACCTAGATAAGCAAAAACATCAAAGATTGATAGAAAAGCTATTCTTATTGTAACATACGTGACCGTATATTGTATACTCTCTTAGTATTGTGAGCCAACACATGAATAACTCAAATGATGAGCATTTGGAGATGATGTCAAGATTTTGAAGTTTCTCAAGAAGACTCCGGGTTAAGAATTAATTTTTGAGAAAACGATAAACAAAGAAGTTGAAGTCTACACCTATGCAATCATGTAAATTGTGTCGGAGAACTCACTGACACAAGGTCAAACACAAATTATTGCTCATATGTATGGAGAAATATTGTTACATAAAGAAGTAAGAAGCAAGTTGTTTCTAGAAACAATGTTAAATTAGAGTATATTGCAATCGCCTTAAAAATCTATGAAGGGATCTAGTTTAAAAATTATTAAAGGAATTAGCGTGTACCTCCAAAAGGCCTATACAAATATTTTGTGACAATCATGCAACCAATAATATTGCCAAAAATCTAGTGCATCATGATAGAACCAAACATATTGAAATTGATAGGCACTTTATGTATAAAAAGTTTAATGGTGGAATTATACAGCTAAGCTACATCTCGAAGCAACAAAAAGTTGTCGATGTCTTAACCAAAGCTTTTCCTTTAAGCACCTTCTCAGAGTTCAAGACAAGCTTGGTCTCTAAACATCTACGATCCAGCTTGAGGAGTGTGGAAACTGAGAAGTCTGACTCCTATCTATGGTGGTCCGACCGACTGCTTCAAAAAATCAAGAAAAAATATGATTAGCGATATCTTTGGAAACAACTTTCTTAGTTTTATTTCCTTCCTATTTTACGTTTTTTTTTTTTATTTCAAAATTATTTTCTTTCTGACTAGATATATTTGGTAAGTTTGTAAAGTAGGAATGACTGGTTTATTTATATATATGTACCTTACAAGTGAATAATTGGAGAAGTATTTTTCCTCCCAAGGTTTGTTTTCTACACTAACTTAGTTTGTTCATCAACTTGATGCAAAAAATGACTTCCTCAATAAAGATCTTGAAGATAAAGCTACATGACCACATCACTTGAATTTGAGGCCATTGACGATAAAATCTACCAACTCATGAAATCTTTACATAGTCTAAAGCAAACACAAAAAGCCTGGTTCAACAGATTCACCACAACAGTTAAAAAGCATGGGAATACTCGAGGAAATTCCAATCATACTCTATTTGTCAAGGACTCATCAAATAAAATTATGATCCCAATTATTTATATTGATAATATCAACTTAATCGAGAACAATGATGAAGAAATTAGCAAATAAAAAAGAATCCTGGCAAATAAATTTGCGATTAAGAACTTTGGAATCTTAGAATATGTTATAGCAAGATCAAAGAAAGATACGTCCCTTTAAAAAATTATAACTTGAATCCCCTAATTGAAATTAGCATAATAAGAAGCATTATAATGTTTACAGATACTGATTGGGTAAGGTCTAAAACTGATCATAAATTGGCTACTGCTCATTTGTATGGAGAAACTTAATCGCTTTGAGACGTAAGAAATAAACAACTGTTGTTAGAAATAGTGCTGAACTAAATATCAGGGCAGTGAACAATAGAATTTACAATGGTATATGGTTTAAAAGTTTTTTGAAAACCTCAAGATCAATATGAAAGAATTGATGATGATGATGATGATAGTGATGTACGATAACCAAAATACAATCAACATAGCTAAATAATATGCCCACCATAATTGGATTAAATGATCTACACTTCATAAAACAGAAAATTAAACAAGAAATTATCGAATGATCTATACTCCTATAAAATATCAAATTGTATATGTATCCTTGATAAAGCCCATAATCAAATGGAATGCGATAATCTCAAATCCAAGCTAAGAATGATCAATGTAAATCCCCATCTTGAAGCAGGGTAAAATTATGGGATGAATCAATGCAGCGGATTATAGCTTTGCTCTGATTTGAAAGGAATTACGGCTACTAGAAATCAAGAAAAAGAGATGGAATGCATGGTGGGAGACAACCATCAAGGAGGGATTAAAGCAGTTAATTCAATCTAGAAATTAAATATGGAATAGGAGAACGGTTTTGCCATTTTCTGTCCCTGCAGTTACCGAAATCAAGCTACCATTCTGGCTGAAATCTAAGAGAATTCGGATGGCGCCTTCCCGCTATATGCTAGGTAAAAAAAGAAAAAAAAGAGACAAGAAGCCGCCCAATCCATGTTTGGAAAGCAGGGTATCATATGCAAACCCCTACTTAATTCCTGATGTAGAAAAGAAATATTATGTAGTTATTTTCCATCACTATTTTTCTTATTTTTCCTTCTTCAGTCCACAAAGTTTGCCTTGCACCTTCTACATAGACAGTAGTTTGTTGTCCTTGTTGGGATAAGGAAAAGAATTGTCTATCTTCATGATATGTTCTGCTTGTGTTTCTTCTCTTTGTTCTCTTCTTTTAAATAGAAATCATTACATAGCAAGGGTATCTAAAGCTATTGCTCCCCTCTCAAATTCGGGAGAAAAGAATTGTAACATTTTATATAAAATCTATAATCCATGTAAGAAATTCCTGATCGCTATCATCATCATTAGCCATATCTGGACAAATTGGTTTAACTTAATGAATCCTTACATCCCCCATTTATCCTTACCAAGTGCTACGCAAGATATTACCTCTATTTTGCATAAATTTGTGTAAAAGGAAATAATAAGAAAGGAATTTGGCAACAAGTTAGAAAAATAAATTATTGTCTAGTCATATAACTCATTATTTTGAATGAGAAAAGAATGCCTAAGGTGAACATAAAATAAGAAACTCCAAAAATAGTTGAAATGCAACTTCAAATTTATATTTTTTTCACTTCCATCTTCCCAATTTATGTATCGAATGTTTTCCTCTGCTAAACTAAATTCAAATGAATGACAAAACTACCAGTAAATAAGTAGAGCTCAAAATACCACGTAGTTTGAATACATACCTGAAGCCCAAAATTGCTAGCATTGCAATGATGAATGCCCTCCTCAACAGAGCTAATCCTAATCACTGGAAGCACAGGCCCAAAAGGTTCTTCCCAAGCAATCCTCATGTCAGGCCGCACATGATCTAAGAGTAATGGCCAAATGAGGTTTCCTTCCCTTCTATACTCCTGGCAAAAAGTTGCTCCTTTCTCCTTTGCATCCATAACTAAACTTTCAATGAAGTTAGCTGAGGATTCAGTCACCACAGGGGTGATATCACAATCCTCCTCAGGCGGGCCAACTGTAAGTTTTTCCACCTTAGCTTTTACTTTATCAACAACAGCATCAGCCACGGTCTCCATCACTAGGACAACTTTTACAGCTGTGCATCTCTGGCCACTGAAATGTCGATATAACAGAGGACAATTAATCAAGTTGTAGAATGAAAGATGTACGCTGAAAGAGCTAGCTAATGAGACTAAAGTATCGAAGCAAGTAGCCTCAATGTTGTTTTTTAAGACCTCATGCTGTAAATCTATTTCATGTTTGTATGAATTGATAAAAGGTACTGCAAGAATTCCTTTATTGGACATTAAATATGCTTGCCAAAAATCTCATCTTATTAAAAATGTGTATTATGCATCTTTGACTAGCATTAGAGTTAGTTTAAGATAGTAAAGGAAATTTATATGATAGAATCATATAAAAAATCTACTTTAATAGTGTATCCTTCTAAAGGTGACGATGTGCTTGTAGATTATATTGAAGGGAAATTATATTTATGCTATTTGCGATGATGTAGTTTTAATGGATGAGATCACTTTGACATGTTAGAAATTTAACGAATGGGTAATAAATAATAGTGAAGGTGACATTTATAACTATCAATTAATATGAGAATAATTAGGGAATACTAAAGTGTGATAGATTTAAGAATTTTGGCTCGATTATGCAAAAGAATGTATTTTAGATGGGTAAACAATTTCAAGTATTAATAACCAGTTGATTGAAATAGAAAAACACTTCAAGATTATTCTGTTATAAGAGAATAATATTGAGATTTAGAAATTAATTTCACGAAAATATAGTAAGATTGTTAGCATACAGGTCTGATTATTTGGTAACAAAGACATCATTCACAGCAAACTTAATTGTGGCAAAAATAAAACATTAAGCATGGATTTTGCAAAACTAACTGATAGTAAAAGAACTATTATATTAGAGGGAGAATGGGAGTTTCAGTTACAAAAGATATAGCAATGGGAATCCACTTAAGTGGTTTGAAATTTTCAAGAAAAGGCACAAGATGCGCTGGTAAGGATATTTGATGGAATAAGTATGAACGTAACATAAGGACAAGTGAAAACTCAAGATAACATATCAAAACCTATGACAGAATAAACTAACGTAAAAAGAGCTCATGGTTGAAAAAAAGGAAAGAAAAAGAAACTTTCATAAAATCAAATCTAAATAATTAGGATAAGGTTAATGATGATGATGATGATGACTATGAATAAATAGATCTGTAATTGAAAAAAATGATTTTGGGTCTAAATTGCTTAAGTATAAAAAATGGAAATTATATTGCAGACTTCACTTTTAATTTCTATTCATTTTCTATGTTTTCATCAGGAATCACCAATTGATTAACCCGGAATTTTATCTATCACCAGTTTAAGGGGGTTGAACGTATCACCTGTATGAAAAGCCTCCTTTCACGACATTGGAAGCAGCCAAATCTAAATCAGCATCTTCGAGGATAATGCATGCATATTTGCCTCCAAGTTCCATCTGGAGAGGGATCATGCCAGCTTTCTTAGAAATGGCAATTGCAGTATCACCACCAGTGAAGCTGCCATTAATCCACAGATTAGCAAGCAAAACCAATCATTAATATACCCAATTAAGAACAAATCTCATCAGTACTTGCAAAATCCGAAGTGTTCTAAGTGCACTAAGATTACCTTATACAATTGATCCCAGGGTGCATTGTCAGGAAATCACCTATCTCTGATCCCTTTCCTGTTATACAACTCATCAAACCTTTGGGGAATCCAGTGAGGTGAAAACAGTGGACCATGTGAAGCGCTGCAACTGCACCCTAGTTAAGAAATTTATATATATATATATATATATAACAATAATTTTAATTCATCTGCTAATTGGAATCGACGCTAATGAACTTCTACAATTAGCTGTACCTGTGTTGGAGGCTTAAGAACAAACGCATTGCCCGCTATTAGCGCAGGAGCAATTTTAGAGACAGCCAGGTTGACAGGATAGTTGAAAGGTGGAATTGCTAAGACTACACCAAGAGGAATCTGCAGGTGAATTGTATAAAAATAATCATGTTGAAATTTGTATCTTATTTTGAGAGGTCTATAAATATAAAATATAGAAGTCTGGGGATTATTTGTACATGATTTGTAAGGCAAAAAAAAAGCTTTTTATCAAAGTAATCATCACTATTTTTTCATGATATCGGAGCCAACATCGCCGCTGCCCGATCGACGATCGCATGCTAGCTGAGGAAGATAAAGACAGAATCGACAAAATGGTGGAAGCTTGTGGGAACTGCAGAGACGAAGCAAGCTAGGGCTTCGATCGAATCAAGAAAATTACACAAGAGACGGTATAGGCGAAGGGGACCATGGCTCTGTCGTGCGGAGCCACGAGCAGCATCGATCGCGGAAGGAGGAGGGCTTCGATCGCAGAAGTTGTCGTGCAGATCAATCGCTGAAGCAAATGGTGCAAGGCGATTCGGAAGGAGGAAACGCATAACCTAAATGTGATAAGGAGGAGGCAATTTCGCATAGTGCAAGGAGGAGATGATGCTTAACCTAAATACGATGAACAAGCTGAAGGGGAAGAAACTGTGGTCACTTTTGTTCTCGCGTCGTGCGTTGCAGCAGAGCACGCTAAAGGTATGGGTTGCAAAGGAGGAGAATGTGGAGAAGGTGCGGGCGGCTTTTCTCTCTATGTGCAAATTTTGAAGGAGAACTTGGTAGCCGGTAGAAGCGATGTCAGGGAAGGAGGAAACATGTAACTTCATAGGGGGCTTGTCATGAAGCACCACGGAACGACAACTTGATGCTATGTTTAGTAGATTTGGCAAGGTGCTGGATGTGTAGATTATGATGGAAAGCGATCTAGGGCAATCTCGTGGATTTGGATTTATGGCTTTTGCTGACAGACATGCAATGGAGGATGCTATGAGGGACGTGCAATGGACGATGCTATGAGGGAGATGCACAATAAAGAGCTGAAGAATCTACAAATATAGTGGTGGTGGCTACTCATCCAGTGGAGCGGGTGGAGAAATTCTCTTCTCGTTCTAGAACTGTTAAAGGTGAAAAAGTAGGCCATCGGGCAAATAAGATGGTAGCAAAGAACGAAGGAAAAACATGGGTAGTCTTTACCGATGAGAATCACAAATTACTGGAGATGTTGAAGAAAAAACAGAGAGCGGCAGAGAATGTGTTTGAGAATGCATCTGCCTTATCGCCATCTAAGGGAATACTGTTAGTTATGCTCACTCAGCCATAAATATTTGTGTTGCACATGTTGTTGCCTCAATATCCATCACAAGATCACTAGAATGGATAATAGATTCTGGTGCATCTCAACATGTGACATGTGTCATTAGTGAGTTTTCTTCCTACACTCACCTAGCAATTCCAGAGAGCATTCAGACCACTGATAGTATAACACAGCATGTGGTTGGTAAGAGTATAATGAGATACAAATTTTATGACTTAGTCTAATGTTTTGCATGCTTCTTCCTTTCCAGTGAATCTTTTATCCATTAGTGTCATTATAATCCAATTAAATTGTATTGTTTCATTTGATATTCCAAGGGTGATCTTTCAAGAGAAGGTGGCTGACCTAGACTTGGGACTGACACGTGGCATAGTGAACTCTGGTATTTAGATAGAGAGCAGAAAGATTTGAGAGAAGTATGAAGGATGTTTTGCTACTACATCAAAGACCCATGAGACACTCTTTATTTAGTCCAGTGAGTCATTTGTATCCATCTTTATATAAAAAACAATAAACATAAACTTGTGTGTGATGCTTGTAAATTTGGTAAGCATATCAGGAGGTCTTATGTTAGTTCTGGGAACATGAGTTCTTATGTTTTTTATTTGGCGCACTCAAATATATGGAGACCTTGTTTTACAACTTCTATGGAATAATTACAAATATTTTTTGCCTTTCATCGATTGTTTTTCTCGTGTTACTTGATTATATCTGATGAAAAATAAAAGTGATGGGCTTGCATGATTTAAAGACTTTCACAAGTCGATTCAAACTCAATACGGTGTTGGAGTGAAGGTATTGAGGTTTGATAATGAGACAGAGTATACCAACAAGGTGTTTGGGAAATACTTGTCAGCCCAAGGGATACAACATCAAACCACATATTCATACACACCGATACAAAACAAAGTAGCTAAGAGAAAGAATAAACACATTCCAAAGGTAGCTCGGAGCGTGATGATCATGATGAATGCCCCAAAACACTTATGAGGGCAAGCGGTTTTGACGCCGACTCAATTGATCAACACAATACCTTCGAGAGTGTTAGATTAAAAGTCTCATTGTCATATGTTGAAAGGAGATAATAACGGAATCCTCCCATTGAAGGTTTTTGACTGTGCATGTTTTATGAAGACAACAGACTATCAATAGAGAAACTGAATTGTAGAGTTGTGAAGTGTGTTTTCATGGGTTATTCTGCTACCAAAAATGGGTAACATACCTCCTCCCCTTGTTTTCCTTTCTTCCGCTTTCTATTTTCTTCCTAGTTTGTCCTAATTTAAAACTTTTCTTAAAAGCCTAAAATCTAATTTGATTCTCCTTTCCTAATTCAAAAACTTTTCTAAAAAATTGAGATATGATTTTATTTCCTCCCTAATTTAAAACATTTCCTAAAAGCCTAAAATATGATTTGATTCTCTTCCCCTTAAATCTGAGATTTGATTTTATTCTCTTTCTTAATTAAATTTATTCACAAAAAAAAAAAATATAAATTAGTGCAGGAAAACTTAAAAAATGTAAATTATTAGGCACAAAGAATTTAAGCGTGATTCAACCAAAACCTCTAAGGCACCTCCACACCTAGCCAACACCCAGACTGAGAACGCACTACTAAAAATTTAAAAATCCTTCAACAAAGCAAAAAAGTCCTACACCGACGATCTAGTTTTATGTGAGTGTAACCCAACGTACTCTACAACCTCGCCATACTCTTCTAAATCGAGCAAGTACAATCCCACTATAAACTCATACGCCTGGTGAATACAACCTCAACTTTTTTAATCAAGTGAAATTTTTCTATAACCAAATTTTTTTCGAACTTTGAGGTGATTGGAATAATCATCTTCTACTAAACTCAAAATATTTTAATAGATTATCAATAAAAACTTACTATTTAAATGCAAGTAGTAAACTATGACACTTTACAAATTATCCTCATGATTGAGATTATCAAAGTGATTTAAATCTCAAAATGTGTAAATTTGATTTTATCAATCCAAAAATATTTAGGTAAATTGAAATTAAAATTATTACAAAAAGATCTTAATAAAATATTTTTAGCAAAGTGAAATTCAACTAATGTAATTTTTTATTTTGGCGAGCTGGCATGGGAACAGATTGGACCGCATGATTAAAGCTTTTGAGTTAACGCGAGGACTCTAGTGACTTGAAGACAAAGACAAGATCCAAGGTGCAAAATAAAGAGAAAGAGATCAGGGAGTAGCTATGAAAGGCATGAGTGGGAGCTGGCCAAAGTGGCAGGGTTTGGGTCTTCCTCCTCTCTTACCTCCAAAGTGGTTGCAAATGGCAGAGATTGGCTAGTGCTGTTAACATGTTGCTGCTACATAGTGTAAAATTGGAAGTTTGTTTGCGAAATATGTAAAATCTAAAATTTTGAGTTCTATGTATGTAAACCCCCATTAATAAAAGTATCAAGGCTAAATTTAGAATGTATATATATATATTACACAAACTTATGAAAGTAAACAATAAATTAAAAAAATAGTGCGCGTATTAAAAGGAAGCACAAATCAAAGAAAGAATATGATTAGCAAGAAATTCTGCAATTTCGCGCTCTGCGCTACAACAACAACAGCAACAATAAGCCTTTATCCCATTAAGTGCATTTGGCTACATGAATCATTTTTCCCCATTGCATCATATTGAGTCATATTTTCATTTAATTCTAATAAATTAAGATCTTTTTTTTTTTATACAATATGCCCAAATCTTTCTAAGTCTACCTCTATCGTTCTTAACATAAGTTGAATCTAAAACATCTCCTTTCCTAACCAGATCATTAGATGGTCAACGTTTAATGTGACCAAACCACCTAAGACGGCTCCCTCTAATTCCCACCATTAGAGCTACACCAACCCTATCACGAATATATTCATTTCACATTTTGTCTCTAAGTGTAAGGCCACTCATCCACCTAAGCATTCTCATCTCGACAACACTTAACTTAGTTTTATGCTTCTCTTTTAAAGGACAACATTCTTATAAAATTTTTCTTTCAGTCTAAACGGTACTTTTCTATCACACAATAGACCCGAAGCATTCCTCCACTTCAACCAACCAACTTGAATTCTACTAATAACATACCATCTATATCACCATCATTTTGAACAATATACCCGAGATATTTAAAGCGTTTACAACTTTTAATGATTTGATCAACTATGGTTACAACTTTGTCACTAGAGCTACTACTACTAAAATTACATTTCATGTATTAAGTTTTAGTTCTACTCAAACGAAGACCTTTAGACTCCAATGTAGAGTTCCATAATTCAAGTTTTTCCTGAGCTATTTTTCTAATCTTATTCACAAGAAGAATATCATTAGTGAAAAACATACACCAAGATACATCCTCCTATAAATGTCCAGTAACAACATCCATAACTAAAGCAAAAAGATATGAGCTTAAAGTTGATCCCTAATGTAATCGAATTGAAATAGGAAAATATTTGGTCTATCCTCCTTCTGTTTGAACACAAATAACAACTCTAGTATACATATCTTTAATAACTTGAATATAAGTTATATCAACACCTCCTTGTCTAGAACTCTCCAAAGGATATCTATTGAACCTTATAGTAAGTTTTTTTCTAAATCAATAAAAATCATATGTAGATCCTCATTATTCTCTGTGCTTCTCCATCAAACCTCTCAATAATTTTATAATTTCCATGGTAGATCTGTTTGACATAAATCCAAACTAATTATAAGGAATCTTTGCAATACGTCTTAAATTATGTTCAATTATCCTCTCCCATAATTTTAAATTATGACACATCAACTTAATTCCTCTATAATTTGCCCCCTCTTGTGCATCCCCTTTAGTCTTAAAAATGTCTTAAAAATGGGGATAGTCTTAAAAATGGGGACCAAAATACTCTTCCTTCACTCCTCAGACATCTTTTTAGCTTTTAAAATAATATTAAAGAGTTTAGTAAATAAAAAAACTCCCAAATCTCCTTAATATTTCCACAATTCAATTGGGATATCATCTTATCTTACAACTTTTCCACCCTTGGTTTTCTTTAAAGCTTCCTCAACTTCTTTTTTACTAATGCGAAAGTAGAAATGAAACATTTTATTATTATTAACGATATTAAGATTAAGGTCAAACGTATTTTCAAAAACTTCATTGAAAGATTTATCTAAACAACACACTCACCTATGTTGAATATTTTTTTTCTAAAAAAATTACTTTTTGATTTTTCATCTTTAATGTACTTTACTTGAGTTAAAACTTTACTATTTTTTTTCTCTTTATTCGGCTAGTTTATACATATATTTTTCACTATTTTTAGTATCAAATATATTATAAAGATCACTAGAAACAGAATTATAAATGTCACAAATTATTTCCTTAGACTCCTTATGAATCATTTTATGTTTTTCCCAGTTCCATAAGCTTTTACATTTAAACAAATTTTTATAACACAACTTCTTATATTTTATCTTTTATGCACATTATTATTCAAACACCAACTATTTTTATTTATAAAAATTTTTCTTTTGATTTTTCAAGTACATTTTTTGTCACTTGTTTAATAGTATTTCTTACTTTATCCCAGATAGAATTTTTTTCTTGAACATCCCAACTCTTGAAATCTTGAAGTTTACTCATAAAAATAATTTTTTTATGCCCTATCTAATTCTTTGATAATGATTCATTGTATTCTTTATTTTACAACACTTCATTTTAAAATTCAGAAATAATAAACGATGTTGGGTACTTAAATTCTCACTTGGAATGATTCTACAATTTTTACATTCTTGACAATCTCTTTTGCTCATAAAAAAATAATCAATTTGTGTTTTATTAGATTCATTCTTATAAGTAATAACATGCTCATATCTTTTTTTGAATAAAGCGTTAGCAATACAAAATCATACGCTAAAGCATAATCTAATATAATTCTACCTTCTTCATCAATCACTCCAAAACCGTCGCCACCATGAATATTTCTAAAATCTTCTACCACTCTATCGACATGTCCATTTAAGTCTCCTCTGATAAAAATTCTTTCTTCAGGAGATATCATTTGTATCAATTCTTTAAGATCAATCTAAAATTTTTCTTTAGAATATATATCTAAGGCATAATCTAATCCCATGCTCTGCGCTAAATAATATTATTCAAATATTGAGGAGAGTATGCCAAAAGTTGGCTTGAAAGAGTTCGATCATGTATCTAATGAAAGCATAAGAGCGTATGATTAATATGAGGAGAAACATGCAAATTTCAAAATTTGAACCTTTATTCTAGCACAAGCAGTTCTGATAAATTAAGCCCAATATCCTTCAAGAATAACAAAGTAAGTTGAATGCTAATAATTAATAACAAGACAAGATTCAATTGATGATATACATGTTATAGAGCCTACTCATCAAGAAGAGAAGTTATAACTCATTTAATGTATCACTGATACTGAATATAGGGCTAACTAGCATGTTGTTGTAAGCGTGATTGTGAGAATGTTGATAGAATTACTAAGAATAATAAAAAAGATAGTGATAATTAACAGAATCTAACTCGAGTTACTAGTGAGTCAAATGAGAGAAATAATTTCTATGTATGTTTAGCAGATTTTAGAAGTCTATAATTTCGTTAGTGGCATGCATGCACTTTTTTACATTTAATTTTAATATTATATTTTCATTCCTTCTATATAATTATTTAATTTAACAATAATTGATAATTTTTTTAATATTCTATGTTGATGGAATTTGATGGCAGAGAAGAGCATTGTCGTGAGTCCATATCATAAATTTTTAACAATGAAAAAAAAAACTATTATTGGCCCCCTACTTATATTCCACCCAACATTATTACCAAGTTGTCCGCTACTATGCTTAATATTGTTAACAACACCACCACGACATAGTCCAAGCTACTACTTCTCATTATTTGCTCATATCAACCAATTTTATCCCTATTTGTTCTTTCAACCACTACTCTCATACACAAACCCCATATGCAAATTATCATATATTTTACAAGCAACTTGGTTAGTACCTCCACGACCATTAACACATTAGAAAGGAATGTTTACCAAGACTTACCCCTGCTATAATCTGTCCCAAGCCCTTACGAGTATTCACACATGCAACAAACATTAGAGAGTGGACTTAATACACCAAAAAAATATAATACATTGAACTTCAAGGAGAAGTAAAAGAATTAGATATATTGTCTTTAAAAATAGTAGTTGAATTTTTTATTTTAATGTATTGCATTATGCATGTTTAATCCATTTGAACAAGCAACAAATAAATGTAAGATATTTTACAAGAAAATTTATGCTCCTCATATATCGTGAAAGAATATTCCTCTTAAAGTTTGCAATATGTGGTTTCATGCATTTAAGATAATATTTTCATGATTTTTATTTAAAAAATTTATTACTTAAAAATAATAATATATTATTTTATGCTTCACGAAAGAGCTTCAATTGTCTATCTCAACATCATAATCAAATGAGAAGAAACTTTGGGCGATACGACCCAACTTGTGTATATGATATATTCAAGGATAATAAGAAATCTGAAAAGAGGCCTATGTGGATGCGGTAAAGAGTGTGATTTGATTTATGCGTAGTGTTAAGAAAGCCTCAAATATGCTTAAAAGGATGAAGAAATTATAAACAAAGATAAAAGTGCAAAAATGGTACTCTCAACTATTCGCAGAGGGGCTATTTTAGTCCCGAACTATGAAATGATCCCCCAACTCTTTTAATCCGTGTTGCAATAATCCAACTACTAAAACTAATGGAAATTGATATTTAGTGTGTTAAAAATAAGGATATTCTTGGAATTTATATTTTTATTTTGATTTTTCAATAATTTTAATTCATCAATAACTTTATTTTAATTCTATTGTAATTAAATTTAAGAACTACTTTTTGTGAATAAATGTTAAAATTTTAAATTTATATATTGATTTATTACTCTTTTAAATAATTAAAATATAATTTTTACAATAAATATACAATAATGAGCAACATGCATAACAATTTTATTCTTTTGCAAAATAAGATTTTAGCCAATTAAAATTTATTAAATCAAGTAATCCTATATATATATATATATATTATATATCTTGCAACAATTTAAAAATATATTTTAGTCTTTTGAAAAAAAATACTAAAATCAATATATAAATTTAAATTTTAATATCTTATAACAAAAACTAAAATTTCATAAATCATTATAATGGAATTAAAATAAGGTTTGTAATGAATTAGATTTACTAAAAAATAAAAAATAAAAAATAAAAATGTACATTCCTAGATTACCCCCATTTTTAAAACTCTAAACATCAATTTCTGTTAATTTTAACTACGAGATAGTTTCAACACCTATTAAAAGAGTTGGGGGACCATTTTAGCACTGGGACTAAAATGACTTGCTACAAATAGCGAGAAGAAATATTTTGTTATTTTTTCAAATGCTAGGGCTAAAATGGTCCCCTTCAAATAGTCAGGAAACCATTTGGCACTTTTCTCAAACAACAAACCAACTTCTAAGTGTGAAAACATTAGTGTTTTCCTCCACAATAATGGCTCAATTTCACACATTGAGCATCGGAAGTAAAATGGTATTAATTAACTCATATATATTTGCCTTAGGTGGGTACCCCCATGTAGTTCCACCAAATTAAGGTCTTCATGTAGCATCTTGATATTTTCGAAGTACCTATAAATTTAATGTATACATACATACATACATACATACATATATGTATGTATACATTAAATTTATAGGTACTTCGAAAATATCAAGATGCTACATGAAGACCTTAATTTGGTGGAACTACATGGGGGTACCCACCTAAGGCAAATAGGATAAAGGTGGGTTGATAGTAGATAACCAACGAGTTTGTGAGTATGAATATTTTATATTAAAAAATATTAATTAATTATTATTATGTAAGTCTCATGAATATTAATCTTTTGTAAAATGAGTACATGTGCCTCAAACATATAAAAAGTCCGAGCTCTATAAAAGAAGGGTTTTAGAAGAACCATTTCAACAGTTAAATTTTTGAATTGATGGCTAATCAAAAGAAAGAAAGAAAAAAGGAAAGCCAAAAACACACGATAATGGGAAGAGGTATAGACAAGTAGACAACAAAAAAGGGGTAATGAAGAGAAAGAATGAGTGAGAAAGAAGAGAGTAAACAAATTAAATTTTACATTTTAGTTTAAATAAATATTGTTTAATATCTAAATTATTATGTTATAGTATAATTGCATGATTATTAATATAAGATGTGTGGATGTGGTTTTACAAATTGTGTGATATGCTATTGACGATTGAACTCTCAGGAATGGTATTGCCAGTGTTTTTTTTAAGGATAATGCCATTATTTTTTTAACGACAGTGTTGTAATTTTTTTAAATATTTGCTCCAAGTTTTCAATTAATTAGAGGCAAGAAAATTTTGGCAAAATGTTCAAGAAAAATCTAATAAGATTTTATGGAAATTTTAACTATAGTTTTATTACAAATTGCAATGGCTTAATTCTAGTCGATGTGAGGACGCATCCGGGTCAAGTCATTTTAAATGAAATAACAATCACAAAAAAGAGGTAGATTTTGGATCAGTAAAAAGTGTATCAGATAAGGTTTCACCTATGGATTATTTCTAGCAAATTTTTCTAAAATTTAAGTAAATGTTTTTGCCATAAAGTGAGTATTTTACTGTGGAGGAATTCCAACATATGGCTCCTTGATAGTGGAGCATCTCATAATGTTATTGTTGGCTTGGAAACTCTCACTCTTCACTCCTCATACATAAACTATGAGGACATCATTTGAAGATGGCTTAGTTTTCTCCACTACTCACAAAAGGACCACCTCACCATGAAAAATGTTGTGTTCCTAGAATGAAAAATAGCCTCCTCTCTATTTCTGAATAATATGCTAATAACAATGCCTCTATTGAATTTTTATCCACTTCTGTACAAGTGAAGGATCTGAGCAAAAGAGCACAACTTCTGAAAAACAAAAATGAAGATGGTATTTATGCTATATCTAAGAGTATTCCAAGTCTAAATCAAGTATCATGACCACCTTTTTCTTGTATTAAGACAACATTTTCAAGTGGTACAATCGTTTAACTCTACTCATTCTAAATTCTCAAGTAATAGCCTTAAATAACACATCAATTCTAATAAAATTCACAAGTTTTCTTTCTCTATATCAATAGTTTCCTCTTCACAATCACTAGAAATTACTTTTTAAAAAATTTGGACCTCTCCTCTACCTCAATTGATGGATTAAAATTTCATGTATACTTTTTATTACTTCACCAAATACAAGTCTATACCCTCTTACAAATATCCCAGGTCCTTGAAGTCTTCTCTAAGTTCAAACCACAAGTCAAGAACTTATTTCACCACAAATTATCACCTTTTACTCTGATAATGACAGTGAATGCCAAGCTCTCCATCACTTTCTCTCATCTTACAGAGTCCCCCACCTCATACCTCAAAATATAATGGGTATTTTGGCCGTCATTTTTGTCACATGGAAGAAACCTGTCCCTTTTTACCCACTCAAGCTCCCTTTCCAATGTTTGTAAGTCAAATACATTTACCATTACCGTTTGCATAATAAATATTATGCTAGCTCCCACGCTACACTCTAAGTCTCTCTCTGAATCTCTTTTTACCCGATCTCTGATTACTCCACAATCTGCATATTTAATATCCATCACTTAGTCCCAGCTAACCCCACAAACTACCTGCATGCTCACCATCTAGTGCCTTTATTGAGTAAAAACTAACCACATCTTCCTAGATTCTACCACCTCCGTAATATACATCTCTCAAAATGTCACATCATCACAAACATCTTACCCTTCAAATTTGCCACCATGTATCTCACTTATCCCTAACCTAAAACTCTACATTCATGAGTTTCTCTTGGGTCCTCTAGTTCTCCTTACTTCTTTGTTCCTCATGCGTCACTCTTAACAACACTAGTAATGCCTCCAGCTGCTCCTCCATTATCTGTCAATTTTTACCACCAGTTGACCAAATTACCTTCACTAACAAAGCCACACACTTTGAAATCAATTTGCTAACTTCTGGAAATCCATAGTTACCAAAATTTTCCTCCCATCAGCTCAACTATAAAACCCAAGCAAGATGTACCATCCCAAGCTCCAAACTACACCAACACTTCCATCCACCAACCCATTATTTGCTGAGCCAAGAAAATTCACAAATACACACAAAAACTAAACCTCCATGTCTAACTACGCTCCCTCAAGCTAATAAATACCTACCACCTAAGCCATTAAAAATTTCAAAAGACATCAGTGTATGCCTGAAATGTTTGATGACTTCGTTCACAATGATGTGTGGAAGCTTTCCCCTCTGCAACGATGAAAGATCTTGTTGGGTATCAATACTTAATACCTTCCAGATGATTTTATTGATAGGCAAAAATCACAAATTGTGGCAAAAGGCTTTGACCAATGCCCTTGAGTTGACTTCCATCACACATACTTGATAGTCAAACCACCTATCAACCGAACTGCTATTAGCATTGCAACTATATAGGTTGGTAACCTGATCAACTTGATGAGAAAACGTCCACAATTCATCAGAACCAGCAATATCAATTGGAGTTATACTTTGCATGTGTTCCTCTTTAAATCATAAGTTATCAAAATCCAACAAGACTAAAGAAGTGTTTTAAAGAGTCCATTATGTCCAAAATAGAATACAAGCCAATACCTTTGATGTGAGGCAGTATTTGGTCCGCTCGTTCCCAGGAAAGCTGTCCGATACCAGAAACTTGCCCTCACCCAGAATCCTTACTCCCTCCTCTGCGGTGTAGGATATCAGATCCCCCGAGCGCACAACCTTATCATAACAACAAATATAAAAATAAAAATCACATTTGATTGGAAAAAAAACTTTAACATTTTTGTCATGCAAAAAATACATTTTCTCCTTTCAATGTTTATGCATAATTGACATAAAAGACAACCACCAAGCAATCTAGTTCCAGAAAAGAATTAAAAAACAGATTCGAAGAACTAAAGAATTTGAGTAAACAAAATAAAAATTAACAAGAAGAAGTCTGAATTAAATAATAGAGCTTTTACATGATTTTATTCAAATAAATAAATATTAAATATTCTGGAAAATAAAGACAATCTAATGAAAAGAGAAAAGAAAGAATATTTCAGGAGTTTCAAAAACAGAACTAAAAAATGAAGACAAAAAGCGAAAATAACCATCAAATGAAATTATTAAGGTAAGAGAGTTTAATATGGGATTTTTGTTGTGCAAAATAATGTGGAAAACAAAAGCACGCAATAAATAAACAATCAAACATGGCGGGATTTACAAGGTTCAACGCAAATCCACCTACGTCGACGGAGAAAGGTTTTTCCACTGTTAATCGATGGAGATAAAGGAAAAAGACGGCCAAAATAGGGTTATAACACCACTGTTGACCTCATTTTTAGTGAGGTCTTGGTCTTCTACTCTTAGAACCTAAGATCTAGCCTTAGGAGTTTCTTGTTGACCATCCTAGCGGACTAGCAATGAAGCCACCTCCCGTAGAACTTCAAGCCACTTCTTGACTCATTTTTGTGAAGAACTCGCATGAGTGGTTCCAAGCACTCAACTTTTAGTTGCAAGGGCTAAGGACCAACATGTAGAGGGCCCGAAAA
>NW_018164666.1:2929134-2930808 GCF_001263595.1 Phalaenopsis equestris
GCGCCGACGCGTCCGGAACGTCGATTTTAGCTAGAAATGACACCCATATTGCTGTGGTTCCACACTCGCGCGAACCGCACGGAAATCGATGCTTTTTTAGGTGCGGGCCCGGACTCAACCCAGGTTTGACCCGGGTTCGATTCAGGCTGAGCACGGGCTAGGCACCAGCTCACCTGAATTTGAAATTCAAATTTCAAAATTCAGGTGAATTATTTAATTTTTGTCTTAATCAAAATTAATGCAGGTGTTATTATTTTCTAATTAAATCCTCCCCTGCATTTGGAAATTATTAATTTCCCCGCCAAAGCTCTCGGGTAACGGCTATTGAGCCCGCGACCTATTTCTTTCTCCGGCGGAGCGCTCTCGCGAGGAGAACTCTCGATCTCGATCTCCAGCACAGCACGCTTCCTTCTCGATCCCGCACTCGTTTTCTGCTGGATCCTGAACCCCTCTCTTCCGCTCGCTCTCTGCTCGATCCCTCCTCCCTGCCTCCGACTCCCTCGATCCCGATTCCTGCACTCGCCTCTTCCCTGCGTCGAAGTCGACTCCCTCAACAATCGAAGCTTTCTAAAAGGAAGGGAGCGTCTTCTTCCTGTCCGAAGCTTGATCCCCTCGTTCCCCCCGAGCTTTTCTTCCTGGTTCGATCCCGAGCTTTCTTCCCCTCTCTGCCTCCTGCACCGAAAGACTACCTGCTTCGCCTCTCCCTTCGCTGCCAAGCTCCCGATCCTGCGCTCCTCGCTCGATCCTGCGCCTCTTTCATCCTCTTGCTCGCCGCTGCACTTCGACCTAAAACCCTCGGCAGGCTCGATCGAACGCTTCCTCCTGCACCCGAAACTCTTCCATTCGAGTCTCCAGACGTTGCTGCTCGGTCCCGTCTCCCGCATTGACGAAGCCGCTCACCCCCTTCCTCCGCTCTGCTCCGATTCCGTCTCCCGCAGCCGCCTGCTCATCCCTGTTCGTCGCTCCTGCTCGTCTCCCGCACCCGCGCCTGCTGGTGCGACTCCTTCTCTGCGCCGAGGAACTGCACCGAGACCTTCAATTGTTTCACCTTCCCCGCTCGGCCGGTCTCCTCTTCATTGTGCCGAAGACCCCTGCCTTCCGTTCGGTCCTTTTGCTCGATCAAAACCCCAGCTGCCTACTTCTTCCTCTTTTGATCGTCCAAGCTGCAGGATTCCGAGGATTGTTTCTCCATCGTGAACAAACGGCCATTTCTACGCATCTCAAAACAGGTTTTAATGATTTAGCTTGCTTCTTTTATTCCTCCAACGTTGCTAATCGATTTTATTATTCATGATACCTATTCTAAGAGGCTTTTGATTAGCTCAAAATCTCCACTCATTTTATGATTATTGGTATGCGATAAATAATTTCACATTCCGTAAACATGTTCATATTTAATGAATTGGACTCACCGTTCAATGCGAGGATTTTTTTTTGAAATCTGCAATGAGATGTTCATGTTGTACTTGGGTATTGAAATCTTTCTCAAGTAAATTTGTTCTCCCCTGATCTTGATAGACGTCTGTTAAATTTAATCGTGAAATATTTTCCTTCACCTTCAAAAATTTAAGTTGCATGCTCTAATGTCATTGCTGAAAGTTTATGTGAATATTTTTTTTTTTTTTTTTTTTTTTTTTTTTGGGGGGAATTGGGGGGGGGTTTTTTAAGGGGGAT
>NW_018164666.1:2935345-2946876 GCF_001263595.1 Phalaenopsis equestris
AACCTTGAATTCTTGAAGACTAGAACCATTGATCATTATCGAGAGTTTTCTCAAGTGACTCCCGTCATTTGGGATGTAATTAACTATAGGGGCTTGCCTCTATAGGGAACTTGGAACCCAGGTAAAATAAACCCTATTTAATCTTTGTATTAGATAGGGGAATTTGTCGGTCATATATAAAAGGTTCGCAGACTAAATGGATGTCACAAATCTCGTAGTTTGCAGGATTGGGTCTATCGCCGAGGTCTACACTTATCTTTCGGGAAGGTGTAGTATTCGCGGTATCAGGCACGATTATGCAAACTATTAGACTAATGAGATCCATTGGGTCTCATTTTTTTTTTAAAAATTAAAACACCTACTTTCAAAACCCAAACTATATATATCTTTTATATTTAAATTAAATTTCAAAAATTATTTTTTATAGTTCATATTTTCGAATCTATATCTATCGAAAAAGTTGACCGACAACCACACATAAAAATCAACCATAATCCCTCTTATAAATAAGGCAGAATTAAGACATACTAATAAAACATAAAAAATGATTTATTTATCCTCTTTTACAAATAAACCTCTAATACAATAATCTCCACCTCATATCTCATTTCCAGATACATGGGAGATGACCAAACTACGCTTCAACACCAAAATGATTGCACTAAAATGGTTGCCTATGTAACCCCTCCCGAAGGGATCAAGTCTCGCATAGTTCTTCAATATTCTCGAATAAACTATTAATCATGAGTTCAAATGTTCACCAAACTCATGCGGTATGTGAACTTCTAGCCTTTTTTGACCTTTGCGAGTAGGGGTGTGAGTTAAGCCTACTCGTGTGCCGACACGAGCTCGGCTCGATAAGTGGCTCAGAACTGAACATGATGATTTATAAAATTCACTCCAAGCCTCTAATACAACAATTGTTAAATAAGAGATGAGCTCAAATGTTACAACTCCATGCATAAAAATCAATCACAATCCCTTTTATAAATAAGAGATGATTAAGGCTTAATGATAAAAAAAAAACATATGTAGCTCATTTTACAAATAAGCCTCTAATACAATAATTTTAACCGAGACTGTCATTATTTATGATACAAATGTTCTTTTTTTCTTTTTACCAAGACACATACAACGAAGATTTAAGCAAAATTATGAATTTATCAAATTCAAAGCGGTTAGGAGTTATGATAGGAAATAATTTATTCTTATAAATAAACTATAAATAAATTATTTCCTTAGAATTAATGAGATATTTGTTTTTCTATTTTACGTTATTTCTTATATCTCCTAATAATTAATATGAATTAATTATTGGAGATGTCAGATGTTACACTCTTTATCATTCCCTTTTATTATTTTTCCTATTATAAGATTCTTGTAAGGTTATTTATAACTCATTTCATATCAATGAAATATTGAGTATTTCACCACATTATTCTGAGTTTTAACATGGTATCAAAGCAAACACGATTCTGAGTCTTACCATCTCCTCTTCCACGCCAAAACCTTATCTATCTTCTTTCTAAGCCAAAATACATGGCAGACAAAACGCAAAATTCAGTAAAGTCTGAATCTAGCAAATTCGATAATCCGAACGACCCATTTTATCTTCACTACTCAGATCAACCCGGTTTCGTGCTTGTTACACAGTCGCTGAATGGAGAAAACAACAATTCCTAGAGTCGTGTCATGTTGATGGCTCTCAACATAAAAAATAAAGAAGGTTTTGTCAACGGCACCATCAAAGAACCACCAGAGATGTCCACCGCAGAACTTCAACAATGGAGGCGCTGCAACAACCTTGTCAAGACATGGTTGTTTAATTCAATTGCAAAAGACATTGGAGCAAGTATAATATACAACGAGAGTGCCCATGAAATCTGGCTCGATTTTTCTCGTACCAACAACGTTCATATTTTCCATGTCGAAGAAGCCATCATGATTGCAAGTAAGGCGATATGACAGTTGGAGCTTATTACACCAAGCTCAAAGGCCTATGGGACGAACGTAACGCCCTCCATAACATTCCTAAATGCACATGTGGTGTCATGAAGGAAGTGATGCAGTTTCAGCAAAACCAGAAAACCATGAAATTCCTCATGGGACTTAATGAAACATGCACTAGTATAAGAGGACAAATTTTGCTCATGGATCCCCTTTCCAATGTCAGCAAGGCACATTCTCTCGTGTTCCAAGAGGAAAAGCAGCGCGGCATGAACAATGTAAATACGCCGTAGCCGAAAGCTTCAGCTTTTGCCGTGAAGAATAATGCACGAAAACCAGAGAATGTTTTCACGCAAAAAAAATCATCATTTAAAGTGTGTAAAATGTAACAAAATTGGGCATACCTCAGACACGTGTCGAGCACATCTCAAATGCGATTATTGTGGATGACAGGGATGCACCATCAATGACTGTAGGAAGCTGTAAAGGACTAATCCAACGAGCAATGAATCTGAACGAAAAAAATTTGCTCCCAAAGCCAACCATACGGATACCAATACATCGACGAGTCCCGACGAGTCCTGCACCATTCTTCACCCTTACAACCGAACAATATCAAAGCCTCATATCACAACTTGCAGAGAACAAATCTAACTAGATGGCTAATCATGTTGGCAGTACATCAACCATGAGTGATATCTCAGGTAAAATCTTTTGTGCCTCTATTTTTGACAAAGAAATAAACTGGATTCTTGCACAGGAGCCGCGGATCACATGGTATATTCAGCCAACTTACTACAAAATCCAGTGTCATCAATCAAAAAGTTCACTTGTCTAACGGGGCTACTACAACTGTCTCACACATAGGCAACATCTATTTTGCTGACTTTATTCTACAAAATATTTTATGTGTCCCCTCCTTTAAATTAAATCTAATTTCCATTAGCAAATTTGTGTTTGATTCACAATGTCTTGTCATTTTTAATAACTACACTTGTGTGCTACAGGACCAACAATCGAGGAAGATGATTGGGATGGAAACTAAAAGATGATGACTCTACTACCTTGATACTCCACAAAAGAGCAAGTACAATGTTGCTATTTCACCATCCCCAAATCTCTGACATAAACGTTTAGGTCACCCATCAAATAAAGTTTCCAACTTGTTTCCTTTTCCAATTATAGACAAGAAAATTTGTAATGTTTTTGATTGTTTAATTTGTCCATTGACTAAGCAAACTCGTTTATCTTTTCAAACAAGTTTCATTAGCTTAAAAACATCTTTTGAATTAATTCATGTTGACATTTGGGGAGGATATCGAGTTTCTTCAATCACATGAGCGCGGTATTTTCTCACAATTTTTTATGATTATACTTGATGCACATGGACTTATTTGATGAACCATAATCAAATACACATTCATACATCATCAAGTTCATAAACCTCGTTGAAACACAATTCAATCTAATAGTCAAAATCATTCGAAGTGATAATGGTCCTGAATTCATATTGAGGAATATTGAATTGAGGAATCTCTATCTCGACAAAGGCATCATTCACCGATTAAGTTGTGTCTCCACTCCGTAACAAAATGGTGTAGCCAAAAGAAAGCATCGTCACTTACTCAACATAGCCCGAGCCATATTGTTTCAAGCTAATTTACCCAAATAATTTTGGGGAGATGCAATCCTAACTACCACCTACCTAATCAACCGAACACCAACACCCCTTCCCTAAGGAAACTCCTTTTAAAATGCTCTTCCAAACAAAACCCACATATGGTCATTTGCGCGTGTTTAGGTGTCTTTGTTTTGCCTCAACACATCATCAGCGACCAAACAAGTTTGATCCCAGAGCCATTCAATTTCTTTTCTTAGGGTATCCATACGTGCAAAAGGGATATAGAGTCTATGACCTTTCAACTGGGAAGGTTTTTGTATCACGAGATGTTAGTTTCCATGAAAACATTTTTTGTTCCCCTTCTTTCGCTACAGATAAGGGCTCAATTCTGTACTTCACCACTCACATCGACATGCCTTCATTCGATGAATTACCTCAAGAAAATATTTCATCTTCTCAAGACAACAAAATCCCCTCTCAAGAGACTACTTCACCTTCAAATTTATTCTCAGAACAACCTAACAATCTCAGAACAACCTACAACTCTAGACCAACAAATACCATCATCACGACCAATAAGAACAACAAAAACGTCTAGCTATTTGCGCGAGTATCATGTTGGTATTTTTATTCCCTCAAGACACCCCCCAACATCGAACTCTGTGTTGGCCAAAACCACAGGTACCTTCTATCCATTAACTGACGACTTGTCATATGTTAGATTGTCACCTAAACATCGTGCTTTTACCACCGCCCTTTCAATTGAAAAAAAGAGTCAAGCACCTTTGTAGAAGCCGCTCGTAATCCAAAGTGACAGGTTGTTATGCAAGAAGAACTTGATGCACTCGATGTCAATGACACATGGTCCCTTGCACCATTACCGCCTGGAAAGTGGCCAATTGAATGCAAATGAGTATACAAAATCAAACTTAGTGCAGATGGGACTGTTGAACGCTACAAGGCGAGATTAGTGGCAAAAGGGTATAATCAAATTGAAGGGCTAGATTACCAGGAAGGAATACCAGGAAACCTTTGTCCCGGTTGCAAAGCTTGTAACTGTTCGTCTACTTCTTGCGTTAGCTTCAACCAAGCAATGACATATTCACCAACTAGATGTCAACAATGTTTTCTAGCATGGGGATCTCGACGAAGACGTATATATGTCACTACCTCCTGACCTCGGACGAAAGGTGGAGACTCGAGTTTGTAAACTCCACAAATCATTATATGGTTTCAAACAAGCTTCACGACAATGGTTCATCAAGCTTTCCACCGCTCTAAAGCAAGCCAATTTTATGCAATCAAAGGTGGACTATTTTTTGTTTGTCCGATCACAGAATGGTAAATTCATCGTCCTTCTTATATATGTAGATGATGTCATCATTACAGGGAACGACTTACAAGAAATCAGACATGTCAAAATATTCTTGAAGAACCAATTCAAATTAAAGGACCTTGGACAATTGAAATATTTCCTTGGTATTGAGGTTGCGCGATCCCAAAAGGGTATTGTGTTTTCACAGCGAAAGTATGCTCTTGAAATACTCGAGGATGTTGGGTACCTCGGTGCAAAACCAGCCACTTTCCCTATGAAACAAAACTTATACATTAGCAAATCAGAGAAAGAATATGTCAGTGATCTATCATCATATCGAAGACTAGTTGGGAGATTAATCTACTTTACTATCACACGTCCGACTTGACATATGCAGTTCATGTCTTAAGTCAATTTATGGACAAACCACGAGTGTCACATTTAGAAGCAGCCCATCGCATTCTACGTTACATAAAACAAACAGCAGGACAAGCAATTTTCCTCTGAGTAGAAAGCTCAACCCAACTAAATATCTTTTGTGATGCAGATTAGGCTAAATATCATGACACTCGAAGATCAATTACTGGGTATTGTATTTTCCTTGGGAGTTCATTAATTTCTTGGAAAACCAAGAAACATACCACAATATCACGCTCTAGTGCAGAAGTTGAATATCGGTCCATGAACACTACCTGCTGCGAGATTATTTGGTTAAGAACAATTCTGCAAGATTTGGGAATCATGCATTCACATCCTGTCAATTTATTTTGTGATAACCAAGCAGCATTTCACATCGTCTCGAACCCGGTATACCATGAGCGAACAAAGCACGTCGAGATTGATTGTCATTTAATACAGGAGAAGGTTTAAAAAGGAATAATAAAGTTGACTCATGTGTCTACTTTAGAACAGCCAGCGGATGTTTTCACAAAACCACTAAACTCTTCTCAGTTATCGATAATATTCAGCAAGTTAGAAATTATTAACATACATTCCAAACTTGAGGGGGAATGTTAGGAGTTATGATAGGAAATAATTTATTCCTTAAAATTAGAGTTATGATAGGAAATAATTTATTCCTGTAAATAAATTATTTTCTTAGAATTAATGAGATATTTGTTTTTCTTATTTTACGTTATTTCTCATATCTCCTAATAATTAATATGAATTAATTATTTTAGATATCAGGTGTTATACTCTTCCTTTCATATCATTTCCTTTTATTATTTTTCTATTACAAGATTTTTGTAAGGGTTATTTATAACCCCTTTCATATTAATTAAATATTGAGTATTCCACCACATTATTCTGAATTTTAACAAAAGCTAAATTCTAGATTGAACAAATCCTTTCAATAAAAGATTTAAACACCCTCAGGAAGTAGTATTTAAGAATTTAATAAAACTTCTGGTTCACGTCCAAATAATTTTTTTTTTTATTTCAAATCAGATTAAAGCTACATATTAATAGTTTGTTTTTCAAAATTTATCACTTATATAATTTACTTAATCCTTTATCTATAAAATTCACTAAATACAAATTTAGATAAATACTAAATGCTTCCAAACAGCTCATAGAAAGAGACCCAATTAAAGGAGCGATTATTTCGTGCGGAGGGCGCGCAGCTCTCCGATCATCGCGGCTGTGAACATACAGCCGCGATGTGAATAATTAGACCAATTAAAGAGGCCTCGAGCAGAAAAAGAGGGGAAAGCGCTTGCAAGAAGACCGACCTCAGTGACAGCGTCCTTAGCTGGTTTAGCAATCTCCTTCACAAGGCACTCCCCTATGGGCCCCTTATTATCCTTCAATATCGCCGCCGCGCGATGCAACAGCTCCGCCCTCTTCCACAGAGGCGTCCTCGCCCAAGCCTTCTGTGCCGCCTTAGCCCCCTCGATCACCTTGTTCACCTCCTCCTGCGTGCATGCTTCCCCGATTCCCCAATTTCCACCAAAAACAAATCAAAACCCCCGAATCCAAAACCCCCAAATCCCAATCGGAGCTCCGATTCTTACCTTGGACCTTGTATTCGGGCTTCCGTGTAGTCGGATTAATGATCGGAACTGATTTCCCGGAGCTGGATTTCCGCCACTCCCCCTCTGCATAGTACTTGTACACCTCCTCCTCAATAATCTCACTGAAGATCCCCGCACCCGCCATCACTCCCGCAATCTTCAACTGCGGGTCGCCCTCCGACGAAACAAACACCGCCTCTTTATCGCCTCCGGTGACTTCAAGTCTTCTCAGAGAGCATAGATACAGAGCAGTAAGATCGTGAGAATGGAGAGACGATGCATTTTATATGGCGAAGATGAGAGCCACGAGTTGGAAACACTGTGGATAGGCTGCGCCGCGCGGCGCGGTAGATGCGAGTGAACCCACACGAGAACGAAAACAACCCTTCAAAATGCAAATCTCACAGAATATGACGAATATTCGGAAGTTATTAGAAATATGACTGCCAACCGTTTGTTTCTTTAAATATATTTGAAAATTTATTATTATAGTATACTCGTAAAAATAATACAAGATAAAATAGGAGGATTTGCATGCATAACACTTGAAATTTGTGATATTACATATCCTTACACTCAAGCTTCAATATTTACATTATACTCAAATAATTCCTATGTAATTACATACCTAATTACTAACTTCAATTTGTACATGCCTTACACTTTACAATGGATGAAAAAGTTGTATTTCATTTAAAAAAATGTAAATTTTGATATTTTGATGTGATATGAAATATTTGTGTGGTATTAATCATGGACAAAAATCATTTGGTCATATTCTATTGACTAGTTTTAGTAGCATTGTAGATCGTAGATTATGATAATCTTGAATGATGGAATCATATGATCTTGATCGTGTTTCTCATTATTCCCCAAACCATTTACACTAAACAAGATAGTTTTTAATTTATAACTTAGATTGATGTTGCTTTATGCAAACAATTAGTGGCTCAAAGACTTAGGTTTAATTAAGAAAAAAAATTTCTCTTATTTCCAAGAAGGGTAATTAATCATAGAGACTCGTGCCTATGACAATTATTGGAGAACACACAATCCAATCATGATCCTAATGGTGACATTTTACTGCATATATAATGTGCCTCCATGGTTGCACTTAAAAAAAGTTACATGCAATGATGTGACTCATGTCCTCTGTTTGTTATGGTTTAGCCACAAAATGTTTTCATGTCTACTGAAGAAAAAAATAAGTTTTTTGTTGTGAATCTTAACTCATTCTTTCCATCTCAATTTGGTCATAAAATACATACTTGATTCGTTATTTTTTAAGCTATTTATTATAAATATTCGAAGATAAATTTGAATTAACATCCAGTGTCACGATCATGAATAAAGTATCTCCACTTTATTTACTTAAAAATATTTTATCCACAATTAACATTGTTTGACATGCACTCTTAAGGCTTTGAATATAAATACCTCAGGAAAACTAAGAAAGCTTAAAATATCCTTTATCGTGAAATTGAAGATCAATACTTACCCTTAAATATTGACCATAAAGTATATTTAGATAAAATGGTAACTTCTAAAAGAATGCTTCAAGGGTCCCTCTAATATAGATGATAGCTTATTCATGACATTATAAAATTTGTAATATTATAAATTAATGTCATAACTTCTCCTTGCATATGCTATAGTCATATTTTTCCTTATGTTAAGTTTAGTTTCATTGAGCTTCTTATTGATTATATATCCATTGAGTCGTGGTTAAGTTTATTAGTGATCTATTGATCCAACATCAAAAGTACAAATGTGTTGTAAATCATGACTTTTTATTTTGAGTATGTTTAAGTTTTTCAACCTCACTAATGGCAAGTTCTATGAGTACTTCTTAAGTGCAATGGATATATCATAATCTTTAATCAGTTTTTTTTATATTGAATTGAAATTTCTTTATCAATATATATAAATGTTAGTCTCTGTTAACTCATCCTTGCTCTCAAATTCTTGCTTAACTTCAAATAAAATGAGAAAAAATTGATCATGGGCCCCACTATAATAACAATCATTTAATTAGTGGCTTTTTTAAAGCATTAATCCTTGCAAAGTACGAGTTATTCATGTGTTTTATATCACGAATAATCACTTTTAGACCCAAAATGAATGAAGAATTTGAAAACCTCACATGTACAATATTTCTAATAAGCTAAAAGCTTGGATTGTGACCTCTAGTAGACGTTTTAGAATTAAAACTTTCATGAAGTCACTATTATGTACAACATAGATGATGGTCAACTAAGAATGTTGGAAGTCACTGGTTTGTGGATGATAGCTAGGTAATTTTCTTATAAGAAAATGATCAGCATATAGAAAGATGTTCGTTAGATGTGGATGAAAAATTAATGTTGATTTAATGGCATTGGGAAATAATCATTTGAGAACATCAAAATAATTCATATTAATAAAAATAATAAATAATGGTTGGTTGACTTGAGTGGCATCTTTATAGTAGGAAAGATCGTGCAATTAAGAAGACGTGCACTTGCCAAATGTCACGAGTTGAAAATTGTTGTGCATTAGCCATTAGTAGAAGTTGGGCGATATTAGAGATATCAATATTTAAGAGGTGTTGAATAGTTTTGGTTATTCTTTTGCAAAAGGGTATGAGCAATTTAAGAAGATGTATTTGTCAAATATTAGTTATCATTATGATTTAATCAAAACTGAATAAAAATATTAAACTTTTGGCAAATGTGCGATAACAGTTTCTTTTTCTATTAATAGGAGGATATGATAATACATATTAATGGTTGATGGATGTAAGACATTAATCATCAACAAAAATATAATTTTGATTGTTATGGTTGGCTTAGTTTTTCACTTGATAAAAAGTGGAGATTTAAGAAAATATGTACTTAATTTTGATGGTGGACAAAATGTGAGGCATAAGTGGTGGTTTGATGCAAAATCTTGGTTTATGTTAGATATTAAGAAATGACTAATAGAAAATACTAGAAGTAGGGTGATAATGAGTGATTGCTTTGGTTGTTATTTTGATAAGATGGTCAAAAAAGAAAATGAAAAGATGAATCTTAGTAGCTAACAAATGATGATGCTAGCAACAATAGGTGATGTTTAAAAATTGTTGCAAGCGAAGGAGTGACAATGGATGTTGATGTCAATCGTTGGTCAATATTGGGTGATGGACTACATTGGGGATTAGCATTAGTTGATGACTGGCATGGGACAATGGGTAGTCACGAACTTTATAGCTTATTCATTATTAGCATTTCACAACATATTGCAATATTGCCAAAACTTCAAAATTCTCCATGATCTTTTTCAAATTAAGTTTTTATTTGAGTCTTAGTTTTATTATACTTTTTTTATTTCCTTAATTTCATTCACATCAAAATTAAATCTTCATTTCTTTTGGTTTAAATTATTTTGAATTATAAAACAAATACTATAAAAATAAATTTAAAATATCAAATAAATAAATTTATTAAATTATAGTTCAACTTACAACATGTCAATTTGAAAGTGTCTTAATGGTGGAAATTATTGCATGCTAAAATATTCATAATTAAATAAATAGTTTAGATCATATTGCATATAAATTTTACACACAAAAACTACCCACAAAGTGCATGAGATAATATATAATATTTTATGTAAAAAATGATAAGAAAAAAGCCTTGGTTCTTTGCCTAAGTGAAACAATATTATCATACATGTTGAAATTTACATTGATTTACCTTAAATCTATTACTAAAGAAGCTAGGATTAAAATATATGAGCAAAAGGAGTTGTCATCTATGATGGTTTTTTGGAATGATTGTGGTGGTTATGGGTAGTTGGTGGATTGCAACGAATAGTAATGCTAGTCTATGATAGAGATAGTGAGTAGTGTCAAAGAATGAATGATAACTAATACAGTAGGCCCGACAAAGAAAATCAGTAGACAAATCAAGAATTTTTTTTAATAGAGACAAATAAATTAATCTTTGATTAAATTGAATGTTTATTATATAAAACTTCAAAATAGGGTACATTAATACATATCAATTATATACATAATAAATTAGGAGTTCAGTGGTAGTCGATAATTGGTGATGACGGTCATCAATATTGACTAACAATAATTAATAAATGAGTTGTGATGTTTGCTGGAATAAACTGAAAACTAATAATGATGAGGGTCATTAACTAGTGGATTATATGATTGGTGTTGATCATGTAAAAGATTCTAAATACCATATTCGATTTACAAAATTAATTTTTAAATCGATTAGCGGAAACGAGATAGGATCATACATACCTCCAACCATAACTTAAACGAACATAGTCGACACTCACAACTCACACGACAAATTTTCTATTATAGATCTTCTAAGCTTTTCTCACTCACAACCCGATGGTGCAAATAAAATGAAGAGGAGCAAGCTTAAGGACCAAAACAGCAAACATCACATCTAATTTATAGTACTCTGCCCATCACAGAGTTCAATGGATGGGACCACCTTATGGAATGTTACTAAATTCATGTGTTGAACTTAGACACTATATGAACCACATTCTGAAAATTATTTCTCTTAAAAACACCAAAGAATTCCAACGGTTATTGAAATTAATTTGAGAATTTCATTGGGTATTGAAATTAATTTGGGAATTC
>NW_018164666.1:2948507-2950594 GCF_001263595.1 Phalaenopsis equestris
CGTTTTCACATCCATTTGATGTAACTCAAAATTAAAATGAGCTACCAACGCCATAATTACTCGGAGAGAATCCTTTTTAGATACAGGAGAAAATGTTTCCGTATAGTCAATTCCCTCCCTCTGAGTGAACCCTTTGGCAACGAGTCTTGCCTTATGTCTCTCAATGTTACCTTGTGAGTCTTTCTTTGTTTTGAAAACCCATTTACATCCAATAGCTTTTACACTATTAGGCAACTCAACGAGATCCCAGACTCGATTTGATGCCATAGAATCCATCTCATCTCTCATGGCATTATGCCACAAGTCCGATTCCTTAGAACTCATGGCTTGTGAAAACGTTTCAGGATCATTTTCGGCTCCAATGTTGTAGTCTGTTTCTTGAAGATACACAACATAATCACTAGATATAGCTGATTTTCTTTCTCTAGTAGACCTTCTTAACGTTGTTTCAACATTCTCCTCAAGAGCATGTTGTTCAACTGGTTGTACAACAATATCTTGTTGTTCCTTATTTACAAGTTGATCTACTTGATCATTATTAATAGTTTGTGGAACTTCAACAATTGGCTGTCTAACACCTGTTTGTCCTTGTGGGGTGTGGATAACAATCAATCTGTCACTTGACCTAGAGGGTTGAGCTTCACAGTGATCCTTTTCCGAAATAATATCTCAAAATTGATCACTCCCACTGATCAAGTCATACTCAAGAAATTTTGCATTTCTTGATTCCACAATCCTAGTGTTATGAGACGGACAATAGAATCTATACCCTTTAGACCTTTCAGCATATCCAATAAAATACCCACTAATGGTCCTTGGTCCCCAAACGTGTATATGTCGCAAACTTGGTTTCCAACCTTTAAATAACTCAAAAGGCGTCTTTGGAACAGCCTTGGTTGGAACTCTGTTTAATATATACACAGCCGTCTTTAGAGCTTCAGTCCACAAGAATTCAGGTAGTTTCGTGTTACTCCTCATACTTCTCACCATGTCCATTAAAGTTCGGTTTCTTCTTTCTGCCACACCATTCTGATCCGGAGAACCAGGCATAGTGTGTTGGGCAACAATCCCATGTTCTTGAAGAAACTTCGCAAATGGACCAGGTGCTTGTCCACTCTCTGTGTATCTTCCATAGTACTCTCCACCTCTATCTGACCTCACGATTTTAATTTGTTTTCCACATTGATTCTCCACTTCAGCCTTAAAGATTTTGAAGGCATCCAAAGCTTCGTCCTTAAAACGAAGTAAGTAGAGATACATATATCGTGAATAATCATCTATGAAGGTGACAAAGTATTTTGGACTAACTATATCCATGTCTGGACAACAAATATTTGTATGTATAATCTCCAATAGGTTTGTGCTCCTCTTAGCACCCTTTTTAGACTTATTAGTTTGCTTACCCTTTATGCAATCTATACAAGTCTCAAAGTCAGCAAAATTCAAAGTACTAAGTATTCCTTCATTTACCAATCTTTTAATTCTCTTAATGGAGATATGTCCTAATCTCCGGTGCCACAACATAGAGGATTTTTCATTCACAACACATCGTTTTAACCCAGCAGTAATATGCATAGAATTATAAGCAGCATCATTTTGCAATTCAATAGAGTAAAGACCATTAATCAAAGTACCATAACCAATAACCTTAGATTCATAAGATAAACCAAAACCAGAATCCAAAAAGTTAAAGGAAAAACCCAAAGGTACAAGTCTTGAAATAGAAATCAGATTCCTAGAGAAACTTGGAACATAAAAAGTCTTTTCCAAACGTAAAATGAAACCGCTGCTTAAAATCAAAATGCACGTGCCAATGGCTTCTACATGTGAACTCATCTTGCTTCCTGAATAGATGCATTGTTCACTTCCCACTGGCTTCCTTAGGTTTTGTATACCTTGCAAGGTATTAGAAACATGGATTGTAGAACCAGAATCAATCCACCATGTGTTATGATTAACACTAACCATATTAGACTCATAACAGACGAATGAAAGTTGAGTACCTTTCTTGTCGAGCCAGTTCTTAAACTTGATGCAGTCTTTCTTTATGTGCCCCTTCATCTTACAGAAGAAACACTTTCTTTCTT
>NW_018164666.1:2951358-2951765 GCF_001263595.1 Phalaenopsis equestris
AAAAATTTTAAAAATACAAGCTCATTATTATTATTATTATTATTATTTTGAGACCAGAAAACAAAATATCATGTTTTACCAATGTAAATCATGCTCAAATTATTGAATCTAGTTTCATAGAACTTGCCTGTGGGCAAAAATTCTACTCAAATAAATTCATTTAACAACTTTATGATAAAATTATCAAATTATATTCCTTTTCTTAATTCCTGTGGGTTGATTAAGAAATATAAGTTGATATTTCATCCTAATTAATCAAACAAATATAACAAAATTCCTGTGGGTAAATTTCATTATATCTCCTATGATTAATTACTACTAATGTTTTAATGTGATTCTTTAACTTATAACTTAATATAAATTAATTAAAGATGCTGTGGCTATTCCCTAATTAATTAAAATTACAT
>NW_018164666.1:2952516-3007771 GCF_001263595.1 Phalaenopsis equestris
CTTAGGGACCAAAACAGCAAACATCACATCTAATTTATAGTACTCTGCCCATCACAGAGTTCAATGAATGTGACCACATTATGGAATGTTACTAAATTCATGTGTTGAACTTAGACACTATATGAACCACATTCTGAAAATTATTTATCTTAAAAACACCAAAGAATTCCAACAGTTATTGAAATTAATTTGGGAATTTCATTGGGTATTGAAATTAATTTAGGAATTCCAAAGGGTATTTGAATTAATTTGGGAATTCCAAAGGGTATTGAAATTAATTTGGAAATTCCAAAGAAATAAATTTAATTCCCATCATTAACTAATTTGAGAATCTTAAAAGAAAAATCCCAACAGATCATAAGTGATCATCGATGTTCGTCGATTTTCACTCTCGATGATCATAGGAGGATATGCAACAAACAAAATAATTGAGAGATAATTTGTAGATCAAAATGAGTTGGGATTTACTTCTAAATACTTGTGTATTTAATGTGTTTTCTTACATATTTATCTTTAGTATTAAAAAGAAATGAATATACTTTTAAAAACACCTAAAAAAACTATTAGTTGTTTTAAAAGATTTCCAAACAGCTTTATTTTATTTTAAATTACCAAATATGTTATGTTTCAAATTAAAATATAAATAAAATAAAATAAAATAAAATAATAAAACTTTTTAGTTGTTCTTAATAGTCTAGCCTTGCAGGCTATACATTATATCCCTTCTGGTTAAGAACAGACGGTCTAATAACTCTGATCCTTTGCAAAATGCGCATAAATTTGATAAAATTTATGATTTATTGACATACTTTTCTATTGTATTCCTGAGGACTAATTTTCTCCACTTTATATTTTACTGGAGATGGCGATTGGAGTCTCTGATCCGTAAACCTATGGGCTTCAGAATTGAGGAACAGCCCAGCAAAGCCCATTCGGGCGGGCCGATACTCTGGTAAAATTACACCAGCCTAAGAGATACTTATAGGGCCGTAAAAACAAAGAGTTCATGCTCGCCTCGTGGAGTAGCTCCTACTGGATTTATATTCATTAAATAAATAAATCAAATATAAATATTTTCTTAAGGTCAATTTATGAATTCAACGAACACAAGCATGTCCTTGTCTAATCATGATTAGCTCGTTTTGATTTAAATTGATTAAATAATATTATTCTAACATTTTATATTATTTTACTCTTTCAATAAAAAGAAAAAAAAAATTAATCCCATCTTTTTAAAATCGTCCGAGCTAATTTTGAGCCAAACACGAACTAAAACGAACAAAAAAAATTCAAATGGAGTCGAATATGAGGATGAATAAATACTAGGTTCGCTCAAACTCAGCTTGTTTACATCTTCATGTACATACATGTCTAACAACTATGACATTGTTTAATGAAGTTAAAGATTTTTGTTTATTCAACACCATTCCTAAAGAATTACCCACCAATGTTAATGATTTTGTCGGGATAATATAAATAATTTAAAATATACAACATAAATATTATAATTATGCTGTGGAGAAATATTCATTGAGGTTAAATTTTTAACTTTTTTGCTTGAATATTACACAAAAAAAATGAAAAAAATCATACTATATACAATATTTCATGTGTGAAAAAGAGAAGTTAGAAAAATAATGAGCCATCGTAATGGCAGGAGTTTAGAGGCGTTGAAGTTAATAATACGTGTTAGCAATCTAGCCGCAGTTAGCTGGAGATCTTAGAAGTCGACAACAACTCTCAAATCAAACATGACAAGAAGACGCCTAAAATAGTAATTTGGGACATTTGCATACATATCAAATTGATGCTCCTCCAGCAAACCTTCCTCACCCGACATGAATCTCGAGGTATAACATGAATCTCGAAGTGATTTTTTAGGGCAGTAAGTATTCAAATGTCTATAAAAAATCATCCAGAACTTCAATTTCAACAAATTTACAGTCAAACTGACTAGCTCAACAAGAAGAACTCAATTTTACTAAAATTGGTCTAATTCGAACCAAATCAAGTCCAGATCAAGCTATTAAACCATTTTTGGAAGTTTTCTGGACACATTTAGAAGGTCAAACAAATGTCGATTCTGACGAGTCTATAGTCAATCGAGCTTCTTGACAAGACGAATCTGGGCGATCCCAAAATCACTCAATTAATAAATCATTAAGACATTTAAATGTTCATCAAATGTCGTCTGATTGAGAGAAGTCCTCTGAGTCGTTCGATTAAAGTGATTCATATTCATGCATTAATTACACGTAAAACTCTCTATATAGAGCTCCATTACTTTCATGATTGGGGGGGGGGTTGTGGTAGAGGAACTTTTGACTTGAGAGAGAACTTAAAACTTTGAAATTGAGTTGAAATCCAACATCACATCTGTCTCTGTTGATCATCGTCGGCCGCATTCGATCACTGCCGACCACCACCTGTCGGTCGCCGCCGATCTCTATCAATTGCTTCTCGTTCTAACAACAAATTAATCCATACATCGACGTTGTAACTTGGGAAACTTAATAACTCTTTCCTGCCTGTAGGACAAGTGGTTGCAAATGTAATCATTTCTTTTATAGTGAAACTCTTCAGTTGGGTCAGACCTCTATGATTTTTTCCTTTCTGGGCTTTCCAAATAAAAACTTCTTCTGTCATTACTAATTTACTTCTCTCTTCTGAATGTGTGTTAAATATTCGTACCACGCTAAGATGATAATCTGCTATTCTATTGCCACAATTTTTGTTGCACATACACACTTCCTATTTATTTCTACATCTAATGCTTGAATTTTGCTTTTTATATTTATACTACCCGAATCATTCATATCAATGAAAAAATGCCACTATTTTATTTTTTTAAATATGAAATAAATTATCTCTTTAAGGTTACATGTATAAAAGTTTAAGTTTAGGTGTTAGACATATAAAAACATAAGAATTGAGTGGTATGTATGCAAATCTTCCTAATAATTGTTATTAGGCATCGTTTGCCACTGTCATTCCAAATGCATTGCTTTTTAATGATTTTATTCAATACAATATATATATATGTATATATAAACGCCCACAACAAAAAAAATAAAATAAAAATATATATATATATATATATATATATATTAGAATATTCAGGCTCAAATTTTTCTTGTCCCACAACTTAATACCAATGAACATAAATTTGGCCATAGTTATAAACTTATGAAGAAGATGCACATAAATTAAAAGGAAATTTACATGCATGTGACATAATTCTTTTGTATTTACAAATCCAACACCTAAAATTTGATATTTACATTTATAATAATTCAATATTATAAACCTATTCAAGAGAAAGCGATTTTGATTTTAAAAAGTTAACAGGAGTAATATTTTTAATGTGATGTTAAAAATTTAAATGTTATGCATGCAAATATAAAAGTTTAAGTGCTAGATATGTAAATATGTAAATACCTTCTTAATTTTTCTTACCGAAATGGCATTGAGACGACATGTGCTATTAATAAAAATAATTACAAATAATTTTTTTTAATTAATCCGCACGAGCAAATTTTATTTATTTATGACTAACATAACCTCCGCAATATATCATTCAAATTATCTTTATATTTTTTTAATTTTGTTACAATAAATCTCCAGCTAATAGCATTAATTATAAGTGACATAAAACCTTACCGACACTATTAAAATTAATTAACCACAAAATATTTTGCACCCTTTGTAAATAAAACTAAAACGTGCATAATAATGAATGAAAATCCAACCGTTACGAACAATAATATTTTTTAATGAAGCAAACACGAGCTGAGTTTGGACTCACTCGTGTTCGACTCGTTTACACCGGTAACTATAAGTAAGTATTATTAATTTCATATGAGAAGCTCATTATGAATAGTACGTGCATTTAAAACTTGCTGGTATATTAATGAATAAATTTAGCATTACTAATTCTAATTTTTAATTTAAAAAAAAAGGAAAATGTACTTTGGGCACAATGAATGTATGGAGACTTTGCATATGATAATTTCATAGATTATTAACTTAGTCTTGGAGTCATAAATGATCCCGAGAGTAAGTTGCATGCATGTCTTGAAAATTGACTTCTAACCAATAAATTCATTCAGCATTAATTTAGAACCATGTTCCTGGCATGCAATAGCTTCGCATATTTTTTTTTTTTAATTATTGTAATTTTTTTAGTTGTGTTTCTATGTGTGGGCGAGGCTTGATTTAAATTTAATTCCACTAAAATTTCTATTTTCTTTCCATCTTGTATTTAGATTACAATCATACTTTATTTAAAGACTTTGGTCAATCAATACTTGTATCTCCTATGAATTAAGACTAATTGTCTTAGTCATACCTTCAATTTTTTATTCATTTTTTTAAACGATTATCTATATATATATACAAAAGAAATGGCCGGAGGCTATTATACGAGCCACGGCCATCCCTCATGCCCCTAAGAATTCGAATACCACACCATACCTTCGGGGGAATCGAACCACAAACCAAAGGAGATTTACAAGTGACAAACAGATGCCCGATTTTATATATATATTAAAAGAGTGGTATTTTGGAATACAGATCCATAAGGGTGTGCGTTTGTTTCCAACGGGGATTGATCCCAGGTCAAAGGAGACTTACGATAGAGCTGCCAACCAACTTACCATTCGGGGGTGCACACACACATTCTCCCTCTCTCTATAACATTTATTTTGATGATTAGTTTTATTCAAAAAAATATTTTGGTATGTTGAGCAAATTTAATCATAATTTTTTTAAAGCAACTAATTGGTATGCTTGAATTAATGTTTGAATTCATGATTGAAATAAAAGAATATAACTATAAGTTAAATATTTAAGAGTACGCCATCTGTGAGAAAATATATATTTTAAAATAGTAAAATCTCCTCACTAAAATAATCAGACAGCAATAAATATTGAAGAATTGAACACACATTTGAGGTTAGTTCCACTTAGTTTGGAATTTGATTTTTTTTTTAATTGTTTTTTGGGAACTGGATCCAGATTTCTACTGATTTGAATTTGATTATCTCTAAATTAGTTGGATATTATTCCAATAAGATCTAAGTGATTGTATGCAATGTATAGCCTAGAAGCTTCAATATTCTATCAAATTGGACCAAGGAATTTAAAATTAAATAAAAATTTAATATATAACATTTTATCTACATAAATAGTTTTAATTTTTAAATATTGATTAGAAGAGAACAAAATTAAAAAAATGTATAACTGTACTTAGTCGCTTATATGTTATATATATTTCTAAGCTAGTCATGACATCTTTAATATTAATATATTTATCATATCCTAACTCTTGAATCATAAAAGAAGTAATATCTTCTTTGATTATTAGAAGTCTTAATTAAAATCTCGCCTTAAGGCAACCAGCTAAGAGTCTATCTTAGCCCAATCATCCTAGCTATAGGATTATATTAGCTAATACCTAATCTATTTAGAGGACCTTTATCTTCTTAATTTTGTAGGTGGACATTGGTCCTCTAGCAAACTTAGAGTAAAATTTCAATCCTAGCATTATAGTGCTTGGTTTAGAGCATAATCTAGCTCCATGCATGCTGATTTTAGGGTCAAAGCTAATGCTTATTCTTTACTTTGGTGAGCATGTTCATTGTTAGGATTTTTTTGAACCTAGTAAACCACTATCCAATTTGAGCATAGGTCATGTTTGAATTTATTAGTTAACAATTCATTTGTTGAATAGCTGCTCTAGACATTTTTTGACTGGATCTAAGGATGATAGAGGCACTAGTTAACAATTCATTTGTTGAACACCCGCAATATGGTCATCTCCATGCTTGGACCACATAAAGCTAAGAATGGCCACCTTTGTAACGTCTCCATGAGAAGCAATGTCATGGACGAACTTGAATTTGAAACCTACATGTAGGGAGAGGTAAGCCAAAGAGAAATTTCAAGATGCCAAGACCCCATGAAAGGGATTGAGGCAAGTCACCCTTCATTGCTGAGCATCATTTTCATAGATCCTTTTGAGCGTCTCAATCTAAGTTATGTTAATGCTTCATCCATAAAAACTCAAGCCAACCAATATCCCTAACATTATCAACCTTATTAAGGGAATAGTTAAAGAAATATCCAAATATCATCATCTATGCTTATGGACTTCAACACTCACAACATAAAAAATAAGTTGAGAGAGAACAATGCATAAAGAGACGTGTGGTGAGTTCTTACCACCAATACAATAAATTTCATTGCAACATTTCCTAACTCATAACAATTATCTTGAACACATGACTTTGAACAAGTATCCAAAAAAGGTAGGATGCCTCAACCCATATTTATAAGGAAAACTAAATCTTCATTCTTTAACATGCCCCTAGCATGATTTTAATAATAACATAATATCCAATGATTTTATTGACTTATCAAAGTACCTTCTACCTCATTACTTTAGACTATATATATAGCCATAACCTCCAACATCATCACGATATATACCTACTTAAGAGCCATATTATGGGAAAATTGTAACAACATAGAAGTATCACGTCTAAGAAGTTTGGGTGCTTCTACTCTCAAGCATACACCACCTACTCTAAACATTCCAGAGAGAACCTCAACTTGACGTATTTTTATCATCAACACTTTGTCCTTAGGTTTTTTTTTATCATTAAATGTTTTCTTTGAAGATAACTCTCTACTAATATGTCTACACTTAGCATTAACCTAACACTGAAGACACATGTTGATTGATATTCCATTCCATGCATCCTAGTCTACTAAAGATCCTCACTTAAAATAATGATTAGGAACCTATAACATGATCTGCTTCTTTCGAGCCTAAGCATGTTATCTACTTACCAAAAGATGAGATAAATCAATGAAATAATTATTTTTTTTCTTTGCATTTTTCTTTTAAAGAACACCTCCTATTGTAGAGCTACTTGAGTAATCATCTCTATGCAAAATATGGTTGATATATTACTTGTTTTTTGTCCTTCATCTTATTGTGGCAATAAACCCCTTATTATTTATTTTCTCAAGGAAGGAGCAAGCTAATATTTTATGGGCTGACATCTCTCAAATAACAAGGACTTTCCTTCCTAACACTTCTTTTTAATAATGAATGAAATAAGAAAGTTATTAACTTAGATGAAAAATATTCTCCATCTTTATGTGAATTAAATGACTAGGACTTCCAAAAGCAAGCTCATGTATATAGATTCCAAGTCAATGGAGGACTTAGATGCAGATGCAATAAAGTTGAGAGCTAAAACATACAAGAAAATATTTGTGATATAATCTAAGTAATTAGATTTACTTGCACATTCATTTAGTTATTTATGACTTATGATTAGAAAAATAGTGATTGATTAAATACTTAAATTTTTTTTTTTGTTTTTGGTAAAGGATATTTATTTACATATCTAATACAATCCAAACTATATTCCAAACTATATTGACTATATTTCTTTGTTCATTATTAAATAAAACAAAATATAATTTATCTTACATCTTAGTTCATTATTAAAATTTATTGAATATACTTAAAAAAAGCATATAAAATATATAATTTTTTGGCTTTCTAAAAGAAAAGATTATCTATTGCTTAAAATCTTAACATCTTATTCGATCATCAATGAAATTTATATTTATATTCAATTCATATTTGATTTGAAAATAAATAATTTAAACATTAAGAGGTTTTTTTTTTTACCATTAATTGATTATATTTATATACATAAAATTAAAATTTTAATATCAAATAAAAATATAGTATTATCACTAATTTTTAAAATTAAATGAAATTCAGTTTTTTTATGTGTATGTTTAAGGAACTAAAGTGCTATATGTGTAAATATTTATATATTGATGCTAGATATATTAATACAAGAGCATTGTGTGCTGCGTATGTAAATATCCCGAATGTTTTTAGAGAATTCAGGATTCGAAGACAAAATTCAGTTCATAACTTACGGTTGGGTCCCGCACGTACAGCGACGTGGTAGTTTGAGCTGCCTACTTGGCTTACACCTGTCACATAATCCCGAGGCCGTTACGGGGCCCACCACCACAATCTTAAATGTTTAATAAATTCAGTTAAGTTTTATACAATCTATATATTTGCATATTGAACGTTTAAATTTTACTATTTATTTATATACAAATTTAGCTTTACAATCAGATCAAAATATAAATGTCGAGAGATATAGTTTGCCTCAAAAAATTAATATTAGTTGTTTTTTTATATAATGTTAGGTGCCAGAAAATTCGTGACGATGAATTAACAATTTAATATCTCAACACAAACACACAAGTACACTCGTAGATAAAAGAAATATAGTAGAAGATACTGAGATTTTTTATGTTGAAATCTAGAAAGAGAAAATTTTGTGGGGCCCGACCAAGTCAAAGTAATATACTATATGATTGTAAGTACATTGATTCACTCTTCTCCGAAAACAGAAAATATCTAGTTAAAAATGTAAAATAGTAGTCCAGCTTTCAAAGTCGTGTTTGAGCTACAAAAAACTATAATTATTGACGATAATATCAATTGCGGATTGCAGAAGCCTTAGTTAATTGCTACAAAGATAGTAGTCTCCCATAAATGTTGTAGATGATGATTGTAATAACATCAACATGACGTAGAGATTGTAATTAAAAGACGTAGTAGTAGTTGGCTACATCAGCCGTAATTAGTTGCTGCAGGAGTGACAGTTGGTCACAAAGGTTATAATGATAACAGTTAGCCGCAAATGCTGTAGTGAGCAACTATAATAGTAACTGGTCACATGGGTCGTAGTGGATGAATGTAAGAGTGTAATTGGCCACATGTGCCATAGTGGAGGGTTATAATGGCAACAGTTGGTTACGAAGGTCGTAGTCGGGAGTTGCAATAGCGTCAGTTAGTCACAAAGATAGTAGTGAATGGTTGTATTGATAGCACTTAGGGGTTTCAACCCTTTTTGTCGTGTTTACTATTGTACCATAGACATCACTTGTCAGTATACATCATAAGGAGGAAACTTTAGGAGTCTAAAGAAAGTTGTTGTATCATAAGTACGACTTATAAGCAATTATCATTAGGATCTTCAATATAGTTTCATTCGTTACGCCGTATTTGAGTATGTTGTTACACCATATTCAGGGTACGTCGTTACACCGTATTCAAGTTTCTTTGTTGTATTGTATTCAAAGTGATTCGTTACACTGTATTCATTTTGTGTCATTACACCATATTAATGATACCCCATTACAGTGTATTTATGATATATCATTACATTGTATTCAATATATATCATTACACCGTATTCACGGTGCGATGTTTTACTATATTCAAGTTTTGTTGTTGCACTGTATTCAGGGTGCATTTCTACACCATATTCATGGTACTTCATTTCACCGTATTCAGGGGATGTACACTGTATTCAGGGTGCGTTGCTATACCATATCCAGGATACGTCATTACATCATTTTCTGGGTTCTTCGTTACGCCGAATTTAGGGTGCGTCATTCCAGCGTATTCCGATTTCAACCGACCAAAGACTGACTGGTTGACAAACCAATGGCCAACGGACCCCATGGCTAGCTAGCCAAAGGCGGACAAACTCGTGACCGTTCATGTACGGACTGATCGACAAGAAGATAACCCTCCAGATATTCATCAATTGCATATGAAGCCCATCGATTGAGGGTCGACCGATCAAAAGGGTTCAATTTATAATTGCCATTTATGAATAATCATTGTCCCACATAAATATAGAATCCTTAATTGTGATAAAGGTTGTTGAAACCATATATAAAAATATCTTATCTTCCTCGTTAAGTTTCTCTTTTCTTCACGCGCTTCATTCCTTGGGTGTGATTCACAGACACTTTTGGGTTCAACAATGAGGTATGAAAATGGTTTTAATAAATGAGATTAAACCATTTTAATAATGAACTATGAACATCTAAATCCATTATAAATAGGGCTAATGAAGAAGTGTAATACTCTTGAGATATTATTAAAACTATTCAACAAAAAGATGACAACACCGATTTTATTGAGATCCAACGATCTGAAAGTGAAGGATGTGATGAAGAAAGATCTCTTGCCGACTATTTGTGAGTCCCAAGAACTGGACTGCCTCAAAAATGCTGGAGTGCCAGATTTGAAGAAACCTCTTGAGGTATGTACTAGGGAGAACCCGAAAGGTGAGAAAATGGTTTATGTTTGATTCTTCTATTGTTTTCCAAAGGATTGTCACTAAAGTGCTAATCTTTATCGAGAGGAAAATTCATGTGAAGCTAACTAAAAGCCCTCTATCGGTTGCAGGTCCCTCGGGTGCATAGCACCAAGAGGCTGTAAAGACAAAGAGTCGGGGGGATTCAGAATGTTGCAAGGGTAAGACTTTGAAAAAAAGAGAAGAAGCAGGATCTGCTACCCCTTAGTCGATCGCTCAGATGTTTATCAATTTGTCTGTAACGGATGAACCCTTCTCCAGTTGTCTTGAGCGATCTTGATTTTGAGCATGATCATCCCAACAGAAAGGAGCCACTTCGGAAGAGGAAGACATCTGTGACCAATCTGCGTGACTTGCTTCCGCTGCCGCCCTAGAAGAAGTGAAAGGTATCCATGCTTAGTTGGGGTTCGATGTAAGAAGAGGGAGCTAAGGTACCAATTCAAGTGATCGATTTGCCTTAATCGATCTGAAGGACTACTATTCTGAATCCTCCACTGAGGTTGATTTCCCTTCGACCATTGGTGACTTCATCTGGTCTCATGCATATGAGAAGGTCCTTAAGGAACACAAAAATGTTCTTTCTAACCTTTTGTTATGTGCTGAACCAAAAAATGTGCAGGAGTCATGCCTAAGAAATATCGTATGTAAGATGAGTCAAATAAGAAAATGAACAGTAGAAAACATATCTAGAGTTTTTCTTCGAGAAAGGTTCTCTATTTATAGGTATGGGAGGTTCCCTATATATATAATTATTTTTATGCCCTCTTCTTATACAAAGGAACTCATGGGTATTAAAATAATTTACATGATACATTATACAAACAAACTTTTCACTGATGGGGTGACCCCTTACTTGCTCGGATTGCTCCTATTTGTTTGTCTCTTAGCGAGAGAAACCACATGATGATAGTATGTGATCTTTTTGTCTTGCTTCACCGGTGTTCCTATCACAGTTCCTTGGTCCTTTGTTCAGCTTTGAGGTCAATTTGCTCGTCATATGACCAAACTACTCATTGGTATTTTATGATGACCTTTGGGTTTGAGTGTTTACTATCTGAATAATCTGAATTGTCTCCCTCGATCGGCTCTGATGCATCTCAACTATGGACCCACTTCGTTTGTCGTGTTTCATATTATTGTGTGGAGATTCGTGCCGCCTCGATCTGGTCATACATCAAGATTAATTATTAAATAATACTAATTAGTGCTGGGATAAATGGGTTTCAAATAGAGACGCTAGCTATCCCTATATTTCTAATAAACTTTCTAATAAGTACTTAATAATCAATTAATGTTAACGATATTTTAAATTTAATAACAATTTTTATCATAATTTTAAAATTTTCTCAAGGACTTAATATTTATTACTCCTTAATTTTTAATCTAGCCTTCATTTTACTTAAATTGTGATTTCATCACTAGCACCCAAGCAGTCTGTTTAGTAAACTTACAGATGATCAGCTCTTGGAGGAAAGGACAAGGGGGTATTTACACACATACCACTCATTTCCTATATATTTATATACCTATTCTTAAATTTTCAATTTTTATATTTGTAAAAATTGAAATTTTAAGATCGGGCATGTATTAAATCTTTTAAATGTAAATTTGCATTTTGTCAAAATATAATTGCACAGGGGCTTAAACGAAAAAGAAAATAGTTTGAAATTTATAAATAAGATAAAGATACGAAAAGCTCTTCACTGCTTCTCCACTCTTTCTCTCCCTCGCTCTCTCTCTCTCTCTCTCTCTCTCTCTCTCTCTCCTTTTTCCCACCGGTTTCTCTTATCCGTCTCCTTTTCGTTACCACCGTTTCCTTCTCCCTTCAGAGAAAAATCTGAACGCTTCTGCAAATATTTCTTCCTTTACCCCAAACGGGAAAACCCTAACCCTATCATCGGGCTCGCCTGGCGAGCCTCCTTTGTGGAACCTAGCACCAGAGAAATGCAATCAATGGGAGCTTCAATGAACGGCATGCCAGGATCCTCCGCGCCCTCAGCAACAGCTGCCTCTGCCTCCCATATTGCCCTCCACGAGCTCTCGAACGGTAGCTGTCAGCCCCATATCCAGAACCCTAATTTGCAAGGCTCCTCTTCCCCGTTCGACCCATCGGCAGCCAGCAACGATGATTTCTTTGACCAGATGTTCTCCACCATCCCTTCTTGGCCGGACCTTGCAAAGTCCCCATGGGATCTCACGAACCCCGCCTCCGCTGCCTCCGGATACGACGAATCTTCCCTCCTCGCTTCCCGGCTCCGGCAGTACCAGATTAGCAGCGGCGACGGTGGATCTCCGGTAGGAAAGTCGATGATGCTGCCGCTCAGCCCACAGCAGCAACAGCAGTTGCTCCTCTCGGCTATCGGCGGGAGGCCAAGCACCTCAGATCCCGACTCCAGTGTCCTCACTCCGTTGCCGCTCTCTCTCAGCGCCGCCGGCCACGGATCTGATTCCGATGCTTCCTTCAAATCCCCTAATTCCACTGTTCGTACTCCAATCCACTAATTTATTACAGGTTCCTCTCCATCACATTATCAGATTAATACATGTAGTTGAATTTCGTTCGCAGGGAGCAGAGGGGCTTTACAATGGATTCGGTAGTGCGTCACTCCAACGATCGGCGAACCAGCCGCAACATTTTCACCAGGCTCAGGTTTTCTTCCAAACACAGTTGAAAACTGAATGGATTCAACTTTCTACTATTTACTTACGTTACAAATAATTTTAAACGGTTAACTGTAGGGTGGAACAATGCCTCAGCAGAGCTTTGGTGGAGTTCCACCGGCGGGGGGGTACCTGCCCCACCCGCACTCTGGGGCTCCTGCTGCTCCTCGGCAGCGAGTCCGCGCTAGACGCGGCCAGGCCACGGATCCACACAGCATCGCAGAACGAGTAAGTCCTTGTAAAATTGAGATTTAATCTCAGCCATTGCATATAGTTTGAGGTTGCAGAGATTTTAGTAGTAATTGTGGAAGGGAGGAATAAAGCTTCACTCAAATAAAATTCTGAAAAAATTTAATAGGGGGAAAATATAATTAATCGGGAAGTTGGGAACAGAACTTTTGATTTTGTTTTTGTCTGAAAGAACTAAGATTTCTTAGTTTAGCAATTTATTTATTTATTTATTTGTTTGTTTGTTTTTGGTTTATGATATTGGCAGCTTCGCCGGGAGCGGATCGCAGAAAGGATGAAAGCTCTTCAGGAACTCGTACCCAACGCAAACAAGGTAGCGAAAGATTTAAATATATTAACATTTAATATTATTCTTAAAAAAATGATTTTTTATAAGTTATTGTTTTTGATTTTTAACCGTTTTTGAACTTTTATCAGGATTATATTAAACTGTTATAAATTGACTAGAGTTATTTCTAATATGATAATTTTGCTAAATTCAGTATATTTATCTTTGAATTTCAACAGCTTTAGATTGTTTCATTAATTTTTTGTTTGCTTTACAAAATCCGAAGCAAGCTCTTAATTATAATTTTAATAGTTACATTTGTGATTAAATATTAACGTCCCTGCCGATCTCCGGCGATATCTGGCTTGGGCAATACGACGATTACAAAGCCCGACAACGCATTTCCTCAGCTCCGTGTGCCGCCGGCGAACCTTAATCTTTTTTGAAACCGCCCCTAAATTTCTGGTTTTTGCACTTTAGTTTTTAAAATTATTTTGGGTCTGTAAATTGTAATTACAGACGGACAAGGCTTCCATGCTGGATGAGATCATCGACTACGTGAAATTCTTGCAGCTTCAAGTTAAGGTAAGTATTCCGGCCTTTTAATCTCTCTTCTCCTGAAAAATTCCATCAGTTAAAAGTTGGATTAGGGATTTAATAATTGCATGTTAGCTAAGCTGGAGAGATGATTTAGGTTCTCTGCACTTCGTTGATCAGGTACTTAGCATGAGCCGCTTGGGAGGCGCCGCCGCCGTTGCTCCTCTCGTCGCCGACATTTCCTCTGAGGTGATGACTTTTCTTCGGTTTATTTAATTATTTAGAGATATTTGCTTGGAATTCCTTAAGAATTATCGATATGAGAAACTATTCGTTATTTATAGTCTTTCTATCATGTCACGATGAAAGTTTTTTAATCTCATAGGTTAATGCTTAATCTATATTTAAGCTAAACACTCCAATCTCATGATTTGTACTCCACTATTACTCATGCAGATTATCCCTAAGGTTATTCAAAACCTAAGTTGATGACTACGATTTTTTATCACTACTTCTATACATTCATTAATATTTTAGACCTTAGCGCACAAACTAAGTATTTCAACCTAAACCTCTTTAAATACAAAATACCCAGTAAATTTCGTATTTTTTTTGCAAATACATTTATTAATCTTCCTTTTGCTTCATCCTTTATCATCATTATCATCATTAGTTTTCTTTGATGTATTTCAAGGACAAATTTTGTTGATATTATTTTATTTTACTATTTGTTCTTTTTAAATTTTTCTAATGAACATATTTCTTATCATTTGCTCTTTAGATTCAAGTTACAAGCTTAATCCATTATGTCATATATATATATATTATCCTGACCTACTAAGCTAGTTTTATCCTTTTACCTGTGAAATGAAATGGAATAATTTTGACGTCAAAGTTGGTCGATCTTTTTATTATAATGATTAATAAAATAAAATTTTATGTAGTGATTTAAAAGAAGTATCTTTTATCAGTAAATATGAAAAATTTTCGAGGGAGTACCATGCATATGGCGCCATGACACATCACTACACATCTAGTGATTCTCCATCTTCATCGATCGCCTAAGCTTTACTGACGTTATTTAAGGTTGGCTTAGGGAACAATGACGTTAATGAAGCGCGATGATAATTTTGATGTTTCAGAAGAAATCAATGACATGCAGTCAATAGAAAGATTCTTATTTTAGGCTGAAAAATCGAAAATTTAATTTTAAATTTATAAATATGAGGGATTTTAATAACCTTTCGTAAATCCGGCATTTCTGATTTGGTATGCTGCCAAATTCCTTATTATTCATTTCAGAGGGGTTGGGGGGAAAATTTATACATTATTTTAATTGTTTTTTTTGGCATGCGACTGCCATATAGTGGCCAGTGGGATGGCAGGGACCGGCGTGCTGCCAGATAAAGTACCCAAAAACCCCTGGCTTTATGCTTTATTAACAACTACTTTTTAAATTTCCTTTTATTTTTATTTTGTTATTTCTAGGGTGGTGCTGCCCCAGGGAGGGGATCGCCGGCGGGCGCCCCCGGCGACGGAACACCAGGTGGCTAAACTGATGGAGGAAGACATGGGTTCGGCGATGCAATACCTTCAAGGGAAGGGCCTCTGCCTGATGCCCATCTCCCTCGCCTCCGCCATCTCCACCGCCTCCTGTCGCGGCCCCAACTCCAGCCTCCTCGCCGGCTCCGGCGCCGTCAACAATCTGGCCAGTCTAATCCCGGGTATTCCGGGGGCCGGAGACGCTCCGTCGTCTCCAAGTCTATCGGTGCTCACGGTGCAGTCCGCCGTGGCCGGCGGCTGTGAAAACGACCTCTCTCGATCTTCCGGCAAGGAGGGCGCCGCCTCAGTATCCAAGCCGTAGAGCTGGAAGACGACGAAACCAAAGTCTGACGTAAATAATGGCGTCTTTGGGTCAATTTCTTTTCTGGATTGACGCCCGTATTTGCTTAGTAGACTTCTGCCAGCTTGCTCACACCACCACTATCTCTTCATCATCATCACTTTCTTTTTCCTCCCTTTCCCTTTCCCTTTCCCTTTCCATAAAACCATATAAGTATATATATTTAAAATTTCAGTCAACTTTCTATTCTGCATCCTGTATCACTTTTTTTTTTTTTTTTGGTTATGTTTTTTCGTGTTCTTGTACACTTTTGGGTTTAATATTAGCACGTCGTAGAATGTCTTTTATCAACTTGCAGATGCTTTTGTTTATGTATTTATCTATTTATATAGTGTGTTTTAGCCCGCAAGAACATATTTTATATTTTGTGATGATAAAACGAATTAAGTTGTTGGTGCCTCTTGGAGTGCGTTGACTGTTAAAGGAGACAAATGATGAGGATGCGATATAATTAAAGTGAGATTTGGGTTGGCTTTGGCTAGATAAGTTCTGTTTAAGATTCCTTGGGATGTGATTATATTATATTAAAAAGGGAATGGAGAGAGAGAGCGGGCATGATGGGCAGACCAGGTTTGTGTTGGCGTCTCTACTTGATTGTCGTTATGCAGATGCGCGGGATTCGAGCGAGACACATAAGCTGTCCGTTGTGGTTGTTTATGAATATGTTGCTGTTAAGCTTTGTTGTCTTATCTCTGTTAGAGGAATTTGCAGCTGTGATGAGCAGTGTTCTTTTTATATGCATATTCTTTGGAGTTTATATTGATTAAGGTAAAAGTTAAGGAACGTACTTTGGTAGGGCCATTCTGGCCATCTTTATTGGTCTCTTGACCAGATTCATCTAAGGTTATGCTAGAATGAAGACTACATCAACTAGTCTTAATGACTTCTCTAACCTTCTTGCATTACTTTGTTCATAGCCTAAAGATCATTCCACTTTATTGAGCTAGATTCATTTCACCCATGGCTATAGACACTTTATCTCTTCAATATTACTTTGTTCATTATTCTAACATTGTGTTGCCTTCATCACCGAAGGAAGAATCATCTGGGACATCTTTAGTCGCTTCTTCAACCTTTTAAGAAAATCCTATCCATCAATCAAGAGCGAAACCAAGTTCTTTATCCAGAGGGGGTAAACTTAATCTATTATAAATAAAATTGGCTAATTTTAAATCTCATCCCCACTTTTTCTTTTTGTGGTAAGACCGTCCTTATTTTTTCTCCTCATTGTGGGACAATAGACCCAAGTAACCAAAGGTAGGTCCTCCCATGCCACCAGCTTAAAATCTATTTTCCCAAGTCACCCAACTTACATTAATTAAATTAGAAATTATTTCACTTTGTTTAGACTATATTGATTGACACTTAATACCAGAATTTAAACCTATTTAGAGCTAGTATTTTTGCGTAATTAACAATCCAGAAAGTGCTCCATAATTAGTGCACTAAACCATAGAGCTCCTATTGATCTCATATATTTGGGGGCTAACTTTATCTTATTGTGGTAAGTTTCTACCTTTTTTATTATGGAATTTAATCATAGAGTGCTGATGAAGCTACTCCTTATTTAGGCCTATATCTCCATGATCACTCTCCACTTTTAAATTATCAACTCCATATTTGGGATGCCACATGCTAACTAACTTCTGCCTTTTTATTCTCAAATTACATTTCGTATTACAGAAGGAAAACCGTTGATATTAATTATGATGACCAATTTCATATTAGGCAAGGTAATTTGGCCCAACCCATTCCATTTTAGGAACGCTTCGTCAATCGTCACAAATACATAAATTATTAAATTTGAAAAAAAACTCCACCAATTATAGCGAAGGATTTCTCAGATAGTCATGTCAAACTATTTATTATCCTAATAATCATTTTACCAAAAATGTTATTTTAGAATATTGTCAGCAGCCACTCTTTGTCCAGACTTCTACCCCAATAGTCATCCCCACTCTCTTCGAATCGACATGTCCACATTCAAGATGTCATAGTGCATGAAACTTATATATATCTGTGTGTGTGCCATGTACCGTGCCATGTACCCCGGCGTGTTGGTTGGCATACTTGGTGTAAGACCCCTCAGGTTGGGGGTTCGAATCTTCTCTGGCGACATGTGCCTTACGGAGGTGGTACTCGAATAGTTAGACACATTAGGAGTGGCTGGAGGCTCGTATAATAGTCTCTTGCCATTTCTTTTAACACACACACACACACACACACACACACACACACACACACACACTATATATATATATATATATATAATATACTGAGAGTACTTACAATCTTTCTTTCTGCCCCTTCCATCACTTCAAGAATTTAGCTTATTTCTGACAGTCTATAATCTCCTGTTAATATTTTAAAACAGTCGGTTATTTATTTGATGTATATAAATCGTTTGTGGGTAATTGAAAAAGCGAGACAAATCGATAACCTTTATCTCTAAATGATTTACCGACGATCTTCACCCGTTTTTTATTAATTAAAAACAAATCATTTGTAAACTGTTTGTCGATCATCCCAACTGAAGACTCAAAAACCATCAAACTTGGATGGGTGTGATCGTTGGTAATGCGTTGTTAAATCGTCAATAAATTCATAAAATGTACCATCAGACCAGGATGGGTATGATTTTTGGTAATGCGTCGTTAAACCTTCAATAAATTCATAAAACACCATGGGAAGCCGTAAAAAAAAATGTAAAATTAGAAAAATAAATAAATATCCTTCTTCATCATTTCTATTTCTAAAGCTGCAATTTTAACCTCAAATCCAATGTGATATAACACAAAATAATTTACCAATTTAAGAATTTATGAAAGTAAAATAATAGTAATTAACGCAAAAGTGAAACACAAAAATATGCATTGAACTATCCAAAAAAGTACATGTACAGAAAAATAAGTTGTTCACTTCAACTGTTTCAATCAGACAAATAAAAAAAAAAAAAATCTCTAATATCTCTAATCCCCCTTAGTCCCCCTCCTCATCATTCTCCTCAAAATCATCGACTGTCCCTGCTTAACTCTCAGCTTTACTTGACCCTGGAACACATTTAACTCTGGTTTCATTTTCAACTCCATCTCTAACCTCATCTCCGACCTCATTTGAGCGAGTTGGGCTGCAACTCTGGTCTCAATGTGTATGGTAAATGCGAAAACATGCTTAAGCATCTTCTCCTCCTGGTGGCAGAAGTGGATGCTCTAAATGAGCATTCTTCTTACCTCTAGCAGCCTCCCTTCACTACTTGTATTTGAACGGAAAACGACCTCGGATCGTAATACTGCCGGACTACTGGGTTCGGTTCTCCTTCAGCCTTTGGAAGGTCTCTTACACAGAATTGGTTAAGGAAAATTAGAGACTAAATAAACTGCAATATTTATTTGAATTGTATACTAGTTACTCTTGTGAATTACCTCAGTCGCTTGGATTTACTGTCGATCCATGCTAGGTCTGACTGCTGCTATGGGTGCACACGGGTAACTCGATAGTACCAGGATCTCATTCCAACTCTAGATTCTTTCAGTGTAATAAAATAGTTAGCATATATTTAATTTACAATTAGATCTAATGCATAAATTAACTCTTATCAGTCTCCTCTTATACTTTGTATGTGGGAGTGCTCCGCCAGTATGCTTGGAGGCCCTCATGTCTTCACAGTCAAAGCGTCGGCTTTATTTGGCTTGCTCGCTCTTCCTCCGACAATCTAGAGGATCGCAAGCCCTGAGTAGTGAGCCAAACACATTCTCACCAAGCCACAAAATCAACAACAAGGAAATGACAATTAATTAGTGCACATAATTGCGAACAAAAGTATGATAATTATATTATGTACAATCTACAAAGTACTGAAACTGAAAACACCAAATTATGTGGTAAACAGAAAGGGAAACTTTTGTCAGTCCCATAGGCTCAAGCTGATAAGTATTGCTGTCACTGTGTGATGCTTCTTGATCCACAACAACAATATGATTCGTCACCAAACTAGACGGAGCTACAGTCGTAGCCGATGATAATGTTGGTATGGTAGGAGGGGACGATTGACTTCTTTTATTTAGGAGTGCGCACAAACATTTTGTGATTGAACTAAGCTTTTCAAATTTCAATTAATAAATTGGCAAAGAGCTTAATATTGGTGCACACTCCTAAAAAAAAGATGTCGAACTCGCTGAACACACATCATTAACTTCTAGAAACTTCTAGAAAAATAAAGAGCATGAAAACTCCAGCACAAAATATCAAAGTTCTCTCATTTCACCATCTTCATCAAAATACTCAACCGAGCCATCTTAAATTGGCGATCATATATAACAATCTTTTTCTCTCATTTACACAAATAGCATTCTAATTTTTGATATCACAACGAGAATAATACTATTATCATTTTTTAACAATAAAATACACCTTGTCATGCATAGGTTTAAAGCAATAGTGTAAATTTTCCTAAATATAAAAGTTTACATGTGAGATATGTAAATACATAAGAATTGTGCACAACCTACGTAAATTTTCCTTAAATCTAGGAGAAGACATCAGAGTGAAGCCCTAAGCATGTAGCAATCATAGAAACAATGAAATTCATACAAAACCTCAATAAAAAAAATCAAATTTCTCGAAAACATGTAATCTGAAAACGCAAAAAAAAATAAAAATAAAAATAAACGTAGACTTCAAATTAGATAAAAAGTTACAGGAATGATTGAATCGAGATTAATTTTGATTTGATTGTAAGAAATTGAGAAATGATGCAGTGTATAGAAAATGGGATCAGAGGGGGCAAACATGTGTTCCAGAGCTCGAGTGCGTGTAGGAAACATAAATGAGAAATTTTGACATCAGTCGCTGTATTAAGCTGTTTCGACGGCTTGCCAATGACATTAAGCACATTCGTTATTAATGACTTAAAAACCAACGGTTAATATCAAATAGTTATGGGTTTGCAACCTGGAAGAACCGACTTGTTGAATTTTCGACAAACTTAGTCTGTCAATTTATAATTCGATATGAACAAGCACTTTGGACTGTCGATTTAGACGTAATAACCCTCATACATGATTTTCACTAGGAAGCTATGGCCTATTTTGTAGGAAAGTCATCAGAAGAGAAAATATCAATGTAACATCGCTAAACCGTTAGAAATTAGTTCAAAAATTCAGACACATTATAGGCAGTCGCTTTTAGTTGTTTTTCCTGTACTACACACCATCTATTGGTGAGAAATGTGTAATTAGAATGTTCCGAAGAAGCATTGTCCTCGTACATGGTAAACAAAGTTATAAAAGCAATTTGATAGTTTTAAAATCATGATTTTTAACACTTAAATGACCATATAAAGTAGATAAAGCGAGCATAGAATTAATCTTTTTTTGTTCTTTAGCAATCAACCCTATAAGAGTGACAATAGGAGTCTCTTGTGAATGTTAAGGATAGAAAAAAGCATAACTTTTAATGTAAAATTCTCAACACGAGTGAAATCATGAGAAACATTAGAAAAATCTGCATCATGAGTTTTCAAAAGAATGAAATAATCCATTGCTATAGATTGTTACAGAGGTCCAACCAATGATTTAGGTTCCATTGTCCCATTGACCTAAGAGTTTAAGAGGATATACTTGTTGAGGATTATTAATAAGGTAATTTAGTTGCTAAACGTAGAAAATAAGCTCTTCATTTCTATGACTTGCAGAAGAACTACCGATCAATACAAATAATATAGGTCTAAATGTAGAATTGAACCTTGAGATTGACATTAACCTCAAGTGACTTGGAATCAATGATAACCATATCATTTGAAGTTGAATATTACATCTTTATTCCGAATATTTCAACAAACCAAACCCTCCTGCTCATTCAAGTGACAATACAAGCAAGAAGTCAAGTCCGATTTCCTCTCAAAAATAACTTTGTACCAAAATTTTTTATCTTGAGAGCCAATCCAAATGCCCTTAAAAAATTTTGGAGTGACTTCAATTACCACTAGACCTCCACAAACTAAAAGTATCTCTTGCTTGCCATGTCTTAATTCCTTTTTTTTATCTTGCTTTATTTCACTTATTTTAATTTAAAAAAATCAGTAGTTAGACTCAAATCAGCAATCCAACTCAAAATTACTTCTTGAAATAAAGCCATTTGATAAGTCAATGAGCTAGCTGCATTTACTCCATAGCACCTCACTAAAATCTAAACGAAAAGACCCAAAATTTGTTCACCTATAGAGAGGATAAATCCAAACTATATATGTTCCTTAAAGTATACGGCTAAAATAGCTTTAGCAGCCTCTACACTTTTAAAGTTTTGCTTTTTCTATTTAGGCCATATTTGATGGTGACCACTTTCTGAGCATGGATCAAAATTAACAAACACGCAATCAATTTATTGTTAGGAGAAGAAAAGTAAAACAAACAACACATCTATTATTTGACTAAAGCCAATATCATACTCCAATCATGATCAAGTAAGTCAAAAACAAGATTTAAATGCAAGACATCAAGTATCAATCAAGATGTCATGCCAATATGCCATCTTAACTAACATCAGAGTAATTAAGACGTAATACAATGCCCAAAGTCCTTAAATTTTTGCGGCATTTACATACTTATCACCCAATTCTTATGTATTTACATATCTCACGTAAAAAAAATATCACTATTTTAACTTTTGAAAGTGAAATTGATATTTTCATGCATAGGTAGGTATGTATGCCAAAGCTAAATATCACTGTTTTATTTTATGTTTAACTAATGTGCTACGAGTTATTAAGCATGGTGCATTTATTCTTTGTTTTCCAACTGTTGCATCATAATAAACATATAAATTTATTGAAATAGTCTCTAGAATTTAACATCATCGCTGTATCATTATTACATGTAATAAAACATTTTGTTAATAAATTTATTTAATAATTATGTGTAAAACAAAAGCTTTTATCTCTTTAAATTTAAAATAATATTTTTGCCCCTTCTTCTTTATAAAAATACTGCTTCAGCAGTAATTGCATGCATGTTCTCACCCATCAAAATTAAGTTCCAGCATGTACTATTGAAGGGAAATTATATATATATATATATATTTAAATATTTGGGGATAATTACATAGACATCATCGGAAACATTGATATTTATAAATTAACCACCTAGATGACTTCGTCGAACTACAGAACCGATGTATTTTCGTGTGTCGTGATCAAACTATTGAGAATATGATAAAAATAAAAAATATGGATTGGGGTTTTATTGTGAATTTTGATATTTGAGCGAGAATTTCAAAAAAGGAATAAAGGGGGTGGCGATTTGTAAATAGCAAGTTTCAAGAGGGCTGTATGTAATTGCCCCTATTTTTTTTGGTCTTAGAATTAAGCCATGTTGTTCAGGCTTATATTCTTCAGAACTTAACAATACATTAAAAAATATTAGCTTTTTGATAGTTTGATTAGCCTCCATGCAGCATTTGTAAAATGAAACTGGCCAGGAGCTCCTATCAAACATGTTATTATAGAAGTTATATACTTGTATCCACACAACCTGATCTGATTGATAATGTTCATGGATGAATCTAAATTGAGTTCTACAATTTGATAACTGTGAGCTGATCTAACCCAACTAATTGCCTTATTCTCTATAAACCGACTCAAGTCGCCATGATTGATAAGTTCAATCAAAACATTTTACGGACATATTGAAATCAATCAAGGGACCCAAAAATTTCAGTTACTAGTTTGAAGAACTCGCCTTACTATTACAAATGTTGTGAAGAGACAACTGCAACAAGGCAATTTACATACATTTCATATTATTTATGGTTGAATTTATCTCACTGCTATTAAGAGGGTATTATTATTCGCACGCACGAGGACATTTACATATTTATGACATTGATGAGATCGATTTGTGTTTTTTCTAGCTATATCTCTATCCTTGGGGATTTTTTTTTCAAAATTGCTCTTTATGATTTCTTATAACTTGACTCAAATCTTAGTAAGATAATGATGAAACTCTATCAATAACATATTCCTAAGGTATCTTCTTCAAATTAAAAGAGAGCGGACTTCCACTTATATATGATGAACCACAATAATTACAAGAATAATGAAAAATAATAAAAAATTATATCGATATTTATGTAATTCGACTCAAGTAAATCTCGATCAATGACCGTACACAGATTAAACAATCTACTAAACTACACAAACCAAACATAAATACTTATACTTCATATCGATTAGAGATATAGACTATAATTAATACTACTTCGTTTAGTTGGGAGGAAATACAATCACTTTGAAAACGGGGCTATTTGCCTAAAATAAAATGCTATTATTGCAGAAGGTAATGACTCTTCTTCTCTATAACATAGGAGTCCAAATAAAAATTCCTCCTCGCAATTATTAAAATGAAAAATAACAATACTTCTTTCATTTTAAGAAATTTTCTTTCTTTCTTCTTGAAGTGCATATCTTTTCTCTTTTTCTCTTCGTCTCTTCTGTTTTTTTTGTAGCCTTTTGTTAAGTGATACTTAAACACAATTCAAATGTTTACTTATGTATTCTTAAACATTAAAAAGATCAAATTTGAGTCTGAAGTTACCATCTACGAAATTCAAGTGGGATTAAACTAATCTTAAATCACCTTAGCCATCATCTTGAAGATTTAAATCATAATTAAATAATGTAGCCATCAATTTTAATCACATGTAAATAAATTTTAATTATGCAACCATCAATCTTAAGAACTCAATATCAAAGTTTATCCAATATAGTCAATTAATTTAGACTCCACACTCATTAATATCATGTAGTCATCCATCTTCCTTCTTATCACATATTGTCATTGTATATCCCTTGTATTTGATTAGTCTTACATTTATGCGCTCAATAAATCATATATTTTTAAAAAACAAATACTTAATGAACTATTTATGAACTAGAGACAAGTAAGTGAATGCCGTTTATGAACTGTTTTTCTCCTGAGTAATTGATCTGAATCACATCGCCGGCCATGGCCGGCAGCCATTAATTTTGTTGCTCGGAAAATAGGGCGCATAATGTTGTGAGCCGCTATTGTTTTCTGTGTGTTAGTGATGAAATGTATGGGGACGTGGGAACTGGATTTCTCATCATTCCGGCATGATTAATACCTTCATTTAAACGCAGTCACAGTGTCTGTTGAAATGTCTAAGCGATAAGGCCACATATGCATTAAAAACCTGATTTTTCGCGGGTTATTTAATGCATGATTTTGACGTTGTAATGAAGAGGAGTCTGAAGAAGCTTTGGCTTTTCTTTTGTGAGTATATATATAAATGTACATGTATTTCTTTAAGTATTGGTGTTTGTTATGGCATCATTATCTCATTAATTAGTTGACTAATCTACTTATCCAAAGGTGTTAATGTGAATCAATATTTTATGAGGGATTCTAAATAATAGATAAGATGGAGATTGGAAAACCAGATTGCATCATATATATTAATCTCAACTTCATGAATTTTTAAGATATGTGTAATGATAAAAAAAGTTGAGTGTTTTGTGCATAGAATGTATGTTTTGTGTAACAAAAAATTAAGAGCGAGGAAATAAAAAAAATTGAGAGGTGGTGAGTATAATAGTTAAAATAAAATTCTCTCATAAAACTATTATAAATATAATTATTAAATTAAAAGTATAATAAATACTATATTATTCAAAAGTAGTCAATTTCAAGAGTTCACTAATACTTAAGGGTGGCGAATGCTTCTCCTTACAACACTATTTTTTCAGCAGTATATGATAACAATCTCTTATTTTTTTTCTTATAACTCTTCTCTAGATGCATGCTTGTATCCTTTTCAGTTTTGTTTGGCGTGTGCACGAGAAGTTCAATAAGAGTACACTTCTTTAAGATTTTCCTTTTTATGCTTGGAGGCTTCCACAACATACCCTTTCAACTTAGAGTTTCATGTAGATTGATCAAGCAAAAATATAGCCTTATGAGTAAGGTTTCATGGAGTAAAATTTTTGGTTTTGATTTCTTTATGAAGATGACAGTTGCGGGATTACATTAACAAGAGAAGAGGAGGGGAGCTTTGTTCAGCTTTAATTATCTTAGTGAGAGGTAATGATCATGCATGGCAAATTATTTAGGATTCTTCTTTGTTTTATGTAATGGAATAATTGAATTTTGAAAAGTCACAAAGTATTAGTACTCTTTATTGTATAAACAATTGATGTGTCATCAAGAAATTTTTTGTTGGATTACATCAGGGGTTGGCTTTAAGACCATAGATGTTTGCTTTAATTATGGATGCTCTTACTAGACATTTACTGGAGGATTTACCATGGTGTATGATTTTCGCCCGTGATATGCTTCTCGTGGATAGACTATAGGGGCTGTCTGACAAACATATGCGATTTAAGTCATTAGAATTTAGAAAATCCCATAAATCCAAATTTATTAAATCTGAATGGGTTGAAGTCGAAAATCTGTGTGGCAACGGATTTACTAATTTTTTTAAATCTGATTGATATGTTTGGCAATTTCAACTAGTATTTAGGAAGTAGTTATGGCCAAGGGAGACAATCGGAAGCCCGCGAACTTAAATCTCAAACCTCGCAAAGTTAAATCTAGTGATTCGCAGGTTTTAGTGAATCCCAGATTTACGGCTGAAACTCGTGAAATCCAAATTTATCAAATCAACTAATTTATTTCATCCAAAATGACCATTTGACAAGATTTGGCTTAAAGTCCATCTAAATCTCGCTCTAAAGCCATTCCTAGAGCCCCTTAGGAAAAGTGACGCATTTACGCATGCCAAGATCAAACCATTGTGAATTTCATAACAATGGAAAATATGGGTTGGGGTTTTATCATGACCTTTGATATTTTAGTGAGATTATGAAAAATGGATGAAAGAGGTTGCTTAATTTGTAAATAGCAATGTTTTGGGTGCCCTATATGTAATTGCACCAAAACTTAAATTATGGAAGTCCACAGTAGAGTCTGAAGGCCTTTGTTTGAGTAGATCTTGAACTAAATATATGAAATGTAATTTTATTGGTAGTAGCTCTAGTGGTAGATAGTTGATCTAGAAATTCAATTCGAAATCTAATTTATCAGTTTCAAGATGACAATTTACATAATTTCCATTGCACAATTCTCATTTTTGTTAATGCATATTAGATTTTGAAGTCAATTTCCATTTTTGGAAATGACAAGTTAGATTCAAAGTGAACTTCCATTCTGACAATGGAAATTAGACTTCACACTGAAGGATACAGTGAAAACTCTTACATCATATAAAATATTTTCTCTAAGAACATAATTTCAGGTGTGCAAACAATCACATATGGGGTTTGCAGAAATGAGAATACTTACATTAAGGATTGACTTTCTATTTGAAAAATAAAATGTGAAAAAAATAAACTCGTGCAAGATTTGGTATAGTTATGGTGAAGGACAATATTAGATATACTAGAAGTCACAAGAAACCGACGGGTGAGACACTTTTCCCGACAGTTTAACCTTTGGTTTTAATAACTGACACTTTATCGATTAAAAAAAATAATGAAATGTTGTGTCACATGAAATAAACGGGTCCGATAATTTTTCGACAGTTTAGCCGTTGTTATTATCGACTGTTCCACAGTCGATTATATGAACCGACGATATTAATTTTCTCTAGAAAACGACTACATTAAATCTTCGGCTATGTGTCAGTAATTTTACACTGTCGGAATATTAGTTGGTTTTGGAATTGCCGACAAGTTTTTTACCCACAAGCTTAGAACCGTTCGTAAACTGTCAGAAATATCGAAAGCAATGATTTTTTTCATTATAACCGACGAAAATTGGTTTTCGGAAAAAAAAAAAATTTTCTTGTAGTGTCGTCACCGTCTGTCGAAGACTCTTGCATGCTATCGTTGTATTCCAAATACTGCTATTGTATTTAACACTTGTATTGAAACCCGACGAACAATCACCGACCTCTATAGCCGCGGACGACCGTTGACCACAGCCCGTCAGGCACCGTCGACCTTCATCGCTTGCCGCCTTAACCCATGGTTGTAATAATTATATTCTAATTATAGTCACTGACCACCGTCGATCGCCACCCGTCGGCTACCATCGATCACCGCCTTCTGTTGTCGTCCACCAACCTTTGTCGAGTCTGCTTGCAATCGTTGAAGTACAAATATGACTATTGTGTCTAACACATATATTTTCTTTATGTTGTGTAAAGACGAGTGCAATTTTATTTATAAGATTAATGTAACTCTGTTCTTCCTGTTGCAGGAGAAAGGCACAACCATGTACTTCTAAACACATAATGAATTGTTTTGACTGGGCTAAACCTCATGATTTTTTTTTTTCATAGGATTTTTTCACATAAAAATTCTCATCATGTTGTTTTTTTTTTATCTATGTGTGTGTTGAATCTTCATGCAATAATAAGACATTAAATTTTCGCTCTACTGCCCTGAATTTTTGGCACGCAATAACAATATTTGTGGATCTTTATTTTTTATTTGGATTAGATTTTTTTTTTTTTGTTTCCCATGGAGCTAGCTTGGCTTAGTTGAAACTAGAGCACATCAATATTAATATTCTACGTGTTGTATTTTTTTCTCTTTCATGAATATTTCCATAAAGAGTTGCCCGTTCTTTGTACATAAACTTTTGTGAGAGTTTCGCAAAGCTTCAATAGTTCTTCTACTTCCAGGATAAAATCCCTTGCTTGTGCCTCTTAAAAAGAACTAGCAGGTTGGTGAATCATAACCCTGATGATATTGATAGAACATCATGAATGGTTCTTCTATCTATATATCGCACGATTGGATGGATTAAAGTAAGGGGAATCAAAATAACAATAACAATAAAAAATAGAATTAAACAACCGTACAGGCATCTTTTGTACATTGCATACGGCTCTGCAATGGATTTTCTTTTTTTGATATAATTTCTTTTATCAAAAAGAAGAAATAGAACCTATATGATCCAAATCATTAAATGATCCATTTACCACCCTTCCTTTCGTAGTAGTTAAAAAGATACTATGATGGTTCTGTTGCTTTAAAAAGTGACATCTTTGCGTCATATGCTGGCCATTTATTAAAAGAAGTGTGCATCAAATGCAATTTTAAAAATTTGTTGTCATTAAATTTGAGGTTTTTACGTCCGATGGTTTTAAACTTCAAAGAAATAAGATTGTTTTGATTATATATTTATATTTGAGAAGATTTTCATGGATGCAACAAAAAGAGAGATCATATTTTGGAGGTTTTAAGAACTTTAGGGTCGGTTTGGGACAGATTTCTACCTACTTTGTGTTTCAAACCACCGCCACAACTTTATTTGAAGAACTTTTTTCTTGTTGGTTTGTAAGAAATTTCTATGGCGGGTACATATTTTTTTCAATCTGACCTATTAAAGTGAGGTAGTTGTAAGAAAAATATTGCCTGATTTTTTCATATATCAATATATATATATATTCTCACCGTAATTCTCTAAGATGTTTTTATCACCGCCACCTTTTTAAGAAAATCACAATCACCCCAAACATACCCTTAATATACTGGGTTTAAAAAGTCACAGCCACCCCAAAATTTCAGAAGCCTAAATAGTTTAGTCTTGGAAAGGATCAATAAAACAAAAAATTCCAATTTACCATAATATTGATTGCAAAGAAAAATAATTAATTATGGCTTAACATTTTTCAAGATATTCATATTCATCTGATGAAGGCCAAACATACAAAATCAAATAATGTTTACTTCAATTCATATTAGCTTTTAGGCACATCTATTCTAAGATTTTTTAAACATGTTCGAAGGTTCTTAGAAGAAAAAAATCATGCAGCTAATGGTTTTTTGAAGTATAAATTTTTTTAACATCTCTTTTTACTTGAAATTGAAACAATTTTAAAATTACAATATTGGGGATACATAACAATTTTCAACTGTATGGCTCTTGTCGATGTTCTTTTCTAATTCAGTATCCAAGTCATAAGTAATCATCGTGCATACAAAAGATTATTTGATATCCTTCTTTATTCTACTTATATGAGTACTTGTAATTTAAGACCAATGTTGAGTACATTATTATGTACATCACATTTTTGAGTGATATATATATATATATATACACACACATATATATACTCCATTATAATTCTTGCTACTGTATAATCAGTTAGGTAGTCGTGAGCTATATATATATATATATATATTTCTTATAGATTAAATCCTCCTTCATCCATCATGGACATAAACATACTTGATTGTGGAGTATCACATAAGCGTTTTGTCTTTTGACATCCGCATTATGACATTAAGATTAAATTGAATTGAAAACTGAAATAAATATCATTTTATTGCATATACAAGAGTAAGATAATTCACAATTAAATCAAAAGCAGTCCAACAGTGTATTAGAATTTGCAAATAAATCAACAAACTTGACTCAAATTGCATGAATCACAAGCCACAATAACCTGATAATTTTTGCTTTAGAGATAAGAGAATAACTTTATGAGGTGATTTAAATTGAATCAGCAGTCTCTTGATTGTTAGGTCTCAACAAAATTATATACATTATATTCAAAAGATACACTTTTTGCTGCACAACTTAAGCAAAACCACATATTAATTTGGCTGTTGAATAAACAATGGAGGGAATATTCTTTTTGTCAAAGAAGAGAATTTTTGTTGTATTATTTAATATTTTGTTTGAACAAAGTGATAACTTTTTTGTTGGGAGAGGACAGATGTTGACAAAGCTATAATCAGCTTTATCAAAAGCTGTTCTACCCCTCAAATTATGTAATTATCCACACTTCTCTTTTTTATCAGTCATATCTCACCCTTCTTTTTCTAACTGGGGACCCATAACCACACATATCTATGTATGTAAGTATCTAACACCTAAACCTTTTTTTTTTTTTACATTTATACTACCAAAGCTTTTATATGACATCACAAGTACAGCTACTTTAACTTAAAGAAAAGTGAAATAAGCCATGTCATGTATAGGTAGATTGGCATATAAGTAAAAAATTGAAGTTTGGGTGTTAGATATGTAGATACATAAGAGTTGAGTGGTATGTATGTAAAACTCCCCTTTTTTTAAGCATAATTAGCTTTTTCTATGGTAGATTTGCTGTCTTGAGATTTGAAATGCTTTTTTTTTTTCTTTTTTTTTTTCCACTGAGATAAGCTGGATTCTTCAATGGCTTGATAGAAAAGCAACATTTATATATAAGATTCTTCAAAATATGGCAATAATCTGATTGGTAGGAGAAGATAGTGATGATTTAAACACATAAGATGTTAACTTTTTGTCTAATAAGTGCTAAATGAATCTTATTAAGGTTGTCAACTTCTGAGTTGTATTGCTGCATCTGCTTTCTCTCTCTCTCTCTCTCTCTCTTCTTCTTCTTTTTTTTTAGTGCGAGAATAGTAGGGAAGTAGATGAGCCAAGCCGGCCGGGGAGCCAATCCAAACTTAAGAGCTGGTTCACGAGCCTATTGTTATTGCAGCGAGCCAAGGTCAAATTTGGTTTTAAGCTTGTTTGAAGCTCGAGCTCGAGCTCAAAGTTTGAACTCAAGCTTTGATAGGAGAGTCAAGCACGAGTTGGCATGACTCAAGCTAGACTTGTTTTCACCTCTAGTGATTCATGAATGGATAGAAACAATGAAGTTGATATTTTTATTTTAGAATTAGACTCTATCAAATGCATCATTTTGAACAATTTTGTTTATTTGAGACACAAAGCTACTTTTTTCATTATTTTAGACATTGTTTATTAGAATACGAGTTAGTATTTTTTTAGTTTGACTATTTAGCTTTTCCTAAGCATCCCATAAGATAAATTGGCAAAAGGATCTCTTCGGGGCAGTTTCAACGATTTGAAGATTCAGCTGTAAAGTTGCTATAGAAGAAACTGATGTTCAAATATTGTAGTGACCATTACACACTTATTTTATTTTCAAAATGTCAGAACACAACTTTTTAATATCCACCGCACTTAGCCAGATCATATAGCAAAACATAGCTTCTCCCCATAATTTTTTGAAAAAACAGACAAAACACGGCTTTGTCAAATGCTTGAAGATTTGGTGTTGCGCCACATTGCCATCACACAGCTGCCCCAAACACAGTAAAAGTGTTCACATGCGTAGGGAAACCAACTTGAACTAAACACGTCTTAAAAAAGTTCCAATATGCAGCATGTTTTTCTTCCTAAGCTAAAATTGAATTTCGTTAATTCAACTTTGCATTATGACAAAAATTAGATATAATGAAGTGCTGGATTTAGCATCTATCTTTTTGTATGTTTGGTTGGATTTACAATAAATTTAACGTAAATCCTATTAAAAATATGCAATCAAACCCCTAATAAAAACTAAAAAATATCACTATTTTAACTTTTAAAGAGTAAAATGCACTTTTTTCATGCATAGGTAAGGTGGCAAATACATAAAAATTGAAGTTTTGGTGTTTGCTCTGTAAAAACATACTAATTGAGTGGTATGTATGTAAATGTTCCAAATCTAAATTAATTCAATTTGTAAATTTCCAAACCACCAAAATAATATTTTGCCATCTTATCTTCATTAAATAATATATTTACAGTACTCAACATAATTATTTCTCCATCTATTCTTCTCAGTCTCATTACGCATCGATCTTTCATTTAATCTGTGAAAAACTTAATTTCATATTTATTTACTTCATCATTGTCCAATACATACAAAGTCTCGTCATGTTCAGCTTAATATGGGCCGATGCTTTAGCAGACTGCCAAGCCTAATCTTCATCTTCTTGCACATGGGCCAGTGATTTGAAGTCTAAGAAGCCCAAGTTTCCTATAGTACACACAGTTTGTGTGCAAGTTTATGACAGGTAAAGTCATACCCACTAAACCGCAAAGTTAGTCTATTGGTCAAGTTGGATCAGATTCAAGTTGATGATAGCTCAACATGCACGACCAAAATCACCTGACAAGTAACCCAAAGACATGACTAAGAGCTCGTCCAACAACCAGTTCAGGCCCAACCCACAACTAATTCAGCTTCAATAAGTTTGACAGCCTATTTGAGAAATCCATTCAAATATAAGTAGGTGCCATATCTACAAATGTGATTACCGTGAGATATCAATCGAAGAGGCAATAGAGTAATAATGAGAGTAATAATCAAATTGGAAACAGTTGTAGAACATAACTGTCAGTCTTGCAATGTTGAAGAACATAACAATTTTCAACGATTGTATGGCCGACCTTCTCTGTCGAGCAAAATTTCATGGCCGTGTTTGTTTTGAAGGAATTGAACGTAGATGAAAATGAAAATTGAAAAGAAATTGAAATGAATTTCATTTTCACCCACTTTTTTTATTAAGAAGAAAATGAGTGCAAAATTATTTCTGATTTTTTTTTTTTTTTTTTCATGGCAATTTCAGGTTTTTGTTTCTTGTGAGGAGGAAGCAATGAGCTTTTCTTCCAATTTTTCACTAGGATTAGATGATACATGTAAACGAAAAAATATATTTATTCACATATCTTGGAGCAGTCAATTACCTATTGATTACCTGAAACCAAATATCAATTATGATAATTTCAAGTAAAATACATTTATATTCAGAACAATCAATCCAAAGAGAGCCAATACGTCAAAATAATAATAATAATAAATGCAGAAGAACATAATGCATATAATTTGTCAATGGAGACCCAAGCAGCGGTAGAGAAGTATTTCATATTTTAAAAAAAAAAAGAATAGAGGAAAGAGGCAAATTGGTAGTTAATAAGCAAAACAATATCACTAAAGCAAGAATCTGAACCACCATGCAGCTCTTCAATGTCACAAAGAAAGCTCAGAAACTCAAAAACACTGTCATGCAATTCTGTTTAGCTTTACCTCCATGCTTTCTTACCATTATAAAAAAACTCTTTTCTTTTTTAGTGTTTCTCCCCTATTTTTGTCCATAAATTTGCACCATTTTTTTTCCACAATGATGCATGTGGAAAGGCAATTCATCCCAATAAAAATCTCTCATTTCCTTCCTTTCTTTTAAGAACAAAAAAAAAAAAAAAAAAAAAAAAAGGACATTAAAAAAAATTGACATAAGAATCCTATCGATCGATACATTATTTTCATACCTTTGCCTAAAGAAGAGTCTCAAGAAAAAAAACACATATTTATTAGAGATTAAATTTGATTTAGCAATTGTTTGTTAAGATAGAAGCGTATTTGATTTGGATGGTTAAATGTTTAGTTCGACCAATGCAACCTAAGATGAGATGTGCAACAAAAAAACATACAAAATGACATAAATCACAAGTAACCAACTTTTAACTTTAACAAAGCAATTGTTGTTTTTGATGTAACATAAAACATACAAAATGCATACTTCATTCATCCACAATTATAATTTCATAGTCATTGAATCAAAAAATTCAACCTTCAAATAAAAATTCCAATGATCAACAAGTTAGGCCATATGAAACAATGGTTAAACACATTTATAATGGAAAAGTATGAAACACACTATTTGATGTGGGATCAGAGCTAAAGCCCCACATGGCTAAACAAAGAGCTCTCCACATTTGTTATCAAACACCATCGAACAAAAACATCTTCAAATATTTTGCACCAAAAGCCCGTTTGATTATATTTATTTGTTGTATGAGGCACACAATCTTGAACTTTGCTAGTGGAAAAGCCAAGTTGAATGAGAACAACAAATTGCATGAAGCGCTTGATTTGGATAAAATCATTAGCTCTATTATCACTTGTTAGAGCACGACCCAAAAGGTGACCAAATTTGAGCCAGATGGACCATGGCCAAATTTTGTTTTAACTCAAAAGCAACCTATAAATTAGAACCATCCACTATCTATTTTTATTCCAATATATTTTCCCACATTTTAATGTGAAACTAAACTTAAAGCCTCACATGTCTAAACAGAGACTTTCCACTTAGTTGAGGTAAAGTCAATTAATTTGACAGAATAAGCAAAAATTTCTGTAAGCTCAACAAGAAGCCACATTTTTCCGACAAGCTGAATTAATTAATAATTTTGTTTAGTGTGAAGGAGAATCTATAAATAGAAGAGTGAACACAATATTAGTGTTGTTCATAGTTACATTTTACTTCAAATTTTGTTAATTTTAATCATCAAATCATAAAAAAATTGTATTTATGTTCTATTTTTTATTATAAACTTAATTTCATATCAATTACATCATGCACCCATGTGGTAAGCAAAATTACAGTTTCGTTTTGTTGCACCAAAACACATAACTCCTGAGTGTTATAAGATCTTATTTTATTCTTCTCACCCCAGTGTACTTGATCAACATTATGTAAATTCTGATATCAAAAATTTCAACTACACATTAAAAAATTAATTACATTTCACACAGAAAGCTAAGAAACTAATCATAAAATGTCCAATAAGTAATAAGTTTTATCTTTAAAACATTTTGAGACTAATTGACCAGCTAATCATCAAGGATATGGTGTTGAAATAAAGTATTAAGAAAAAATCTTCTAATTCTTTAGTTCTAAAGTTAAAATTATTGAGTTTATGAGGCAATTAAGAATTTGTGAAGATAGCATAAGTAAGAGATTAATTATTTTTAAAAATCTCCTCTATTCATGAAAGACTTGGGCTTATATGGAGCCTTACAACTTTCTTTACAAATAATAACATTCACTTCTTCTATATTTCCTATTAACACATAGGACCCTAAAATATATACAATTCTCAACACTACCCCTCAAGATGGGCAAAGAAATATTCACAAACCCCATTTTATCACAAAATTTAGATAGATCTACTGAGCGAAGTTCCTTGATGAGGCAGTCAGCTACTTGCTCTGTAGTAGCTACATGGCTTATCTCCAGTAGTCTACTATTCAACTTCTCCTTGATGAAGAAATTATTAATCTCCACATGCTTGTTTCTATCATGTTGCATCGGGTTGTTGGCAAAGATGATTGTTGACTTTTTGCACCACAACTTCATTTGAGTTCCTTGGTCTACTTTGAGCTCTATCAATAGAGCTCTCAGCCATAACATAACCCCAAGATCATGGCCATGTACTTTGCCTCTGTCGTCGATCTCGCAACTACTGACTGCTTATTACTCTTCCAAGAGAACAAATTGCCCCCTACAAACATAAAATGTCTTGATGTGGACCTCCTTTTATCAAAATAACTAGCCTAATTAGAGTCACAATAACGCTTAATACCTAAATACCCATTTTTTTTAGGATCGACCCCATCCCTGGTGCACTCTTCAGGTACCTCAAAATCTAATACGCTACATTCATTCAACCCTTCCTCGAATCATACATGTAGAAACTCAACATGCTTACTGTAAATAATATGTCAGGATGAGTGTGACTCAAATAGATGAGGAAGCCTACCAATCTCTGGTGTCCCTCATGATCAACTGGCTCTCCTGCCACTGCACTCAACTCTCCATTTTGAACAGTTGGTGAAACTGCAAAGTTGCATCCCAACATGTCTATCACTGTGAACAAGTCTAGCGCATACTTCTTCTGATATAGAATAATCCTTTCTACTCCACGAGCCACATCAATCTCAAGAAAGTATCTAAGCTATCCCAGGTTCTTCACCTCAAAGTCTTTGCCCAACTTGCCTTTCGCTGAGCGATCTCTCTCTCGCATCACCAGTGATAATCATATCATACACATACACAACAAGAATAGTAATGTGGTCACTATGTTGTCGAAAGAGCACTATGTGGTCCAAATTGGTCTATCGATAGCCCATGTATATCATTGCTCTCCTGAACCAGTCAAATCAAGTTCGAGGTGACTATATTAAACCATACAGTGAATTCCTCATTCTACATACCTTGTCCACTGTTTGGTTTGTGTCAAAGCCTAGGAGTATCTCCATGTACACCTCCTCTAGCAAATCAACATAAAGAAATGCATTCTTCACATCCATTTGTTGTAACATCCATCCATCATTAACAACCAAAAAGATGAGTGTCATGACTGTACTCATATTTGTCAATGGTACAAATGACTCATCATAATCGATACTATACGTCTAACTATATCAATTCACCATCAATCGTGCTTTATAGTGATCAATCTTTTCTTCTAGGGTCTATTTGGTTGTGAATACCCATCGATTGGATTTTCCTTGTTGGTAGCAACGTGAGCTCCAACGTCTTGTTCTTATTGAGAGCATCAATTTTCTCTAGTATGGGAGCCTTCTTCTTTGGAACTTCCTTAGCTACCTACCAATACTTAAGTATAGAGACAATGTCAAATGATGCAAAAAATGCTCCATATGCAGATGATATGTTAGAATATGAAATGAACTGAACAATGTCATGTGAGAAACCAATGCACTCATAGGAATGACCCACATTGCTGCGAGAGGTTCTTTTTACAGAGTGAAAGAAGAAGGGAGAGGAATCATATCACTTGCGTAATCGAATTTATTGGTGCATAATGTAGGTGCCTCAGGAGTCAAAGTAGATTGAGACATGAGGCTTGCTAGCACAAGTGACACGAAAAGCATAGTTCTTTCATTTTCCCTCCTCATTTTATACACCCTCAGATCCTCTTGAGCTTAAGGTTACACCTGAGAGAGAAGGGGAGCAAGCTCCCTAGAAGAGGGGGAAGAGAAAGAGAGAGCCTAACGGCCCCCCTTTACATGAAAGAGGTCTTCTATTTATATGAGGTGAAAGTAGGGAGATATATTATTACAATTTCACCCTCGATTTATGGAGGACGGTACATGGTAATTTAGTCTTTTGTCGTCAGATCATATTACCTGAAGGGCTTGTCGGTTGTCGGATTTGGCCTTCGGTCGGCGAAATGAGACCAGTTGGAGAAGCAGCCAGGCAGAGGATGTCGCCTAAAGTGGTGGCTGACCATGGGAGGTTGACTGGAGCATCTGGAGTGGTGGCTAGCATAAGAGAGTCGGCTTGAATGGCGGTCGGCCATGGGAGGCTGGTTGGAGCGTCGGCCGGCCAAGGGAGTCGACTGTAGTGGCAGTTAATCATGGAAGGCCCGTTGGAGCGACATGAATGTTTATCGTCCAAGAGAGGTCGTTGGAGTGTTGGTCGGGCAATGGAATAAGTCAAGGGGTAAATTAGAAATTAGAACCCTCGCAAAATAGAGATCTTTGGGGAAAACTAATAAAGCTAGTGCAATCTTCTACGGTTCAAAATTTTAAAAAATGAATTGAACAATTATGAATTTTATTCCCTTATGTTGATAGAGCTTTTTGGCAATTTAATTTTCATTCAAGACTTAAGCCGAAAAATGCAAGAAGAGGTCCAAATCCATTGATCCTCTTTGTTATCCCAAGCCATGAACTTGGCAAAAACCTTCAAGAAGATAAGCCAGTGAAAATCAAACCATATCACTACTGTCACTACCAATAAAAAGAAAATGAGATTAAATGTATGGTCTTCGATATGCTTTCATCTAGAACTATCAGGCTTGGTGTTGGATCTTTTTCATCTCCAATGGTTTCTATTAAAAAGAAATACAGCACTTTGTGATTCAATTTTGACTATCGTTCACTTAACAAAATTATAATTTCAAATATATTTCTAAATCCGACTCTTAATGAGCTCCTTAATGAACTACAAGTGACCACATTTTTTTATAAAATAGGCGAAAATTGAGGATACCGTCAAATTTGAAAGGCTAAGATTGATTGTTATAGGACTGTTTTTCTTACTCATGTGGGTCGTTATGAATTCTATGATTTCATATTATCCAATACACCAGATTCCTATCATCATATTTTTAACAAAATTTTTGAATTTTACATTAGCAAAATTGTCAATATTTTTTAAAGATATTTTTGTATACAACAAAACATATGATAACCACCTTCACCATCTACTAAAATTCTTAAGCTTATCAAAGATAATACATTCCTTTTAAGAAAACAAAATAAACTTTTGGCATCATTCTGTCAATTACCAGCAATAGTTGCATTTCTTCTAACATTTATAAAATTGATGCAACTATAAATTGGCCTATTCAAAATGCACCTAAACAATTGAGTGAATTTCTAGGCTTGGTTGGTTAATACCATCATTTTGTTCATAATTTTTCCACTATAGATTCACCACTTACATCATCACTTCAAAAACAGCAATTCTATCGGAATTTTGACTATCAAAGCCATTGCTTATAAAACGACATTAGCTGACCTCATTAATAGAATTACTACTCATGCTAATCACTTCCCCAATTACACTTCTAAAGATGGGAGTATTTCTTTCAAGGGAAACATTATTGTGCCCCAACAATAAACTTTAATTTCTTCTTTATTGCATGCTTATCATTCTTGCACAATTAGAGGTTATGATGGGGTAAACAAAACACCTGTCCATAGATAAAATATATTTTTCGTTGGCCTAAACAACAGTTTGGCATGCAGAAATTTGTTAAAATATGTTCGATTTTCTAAGTTACGAAGTATCAATCGTTACTCCAAGCTTGATTGCTTCATTCAATCTGAAGTTTAGGAAAATCTTCCAAATTGTCCAATTCTAGTAGTAAAACTGCTATAATGATAATCATGTATAAGTTAACTAATGACATTGATTTTTATCCATTACCAACTCATTTCATGCCTCCATTGTATCTGATAGGGATCAAATTTTTATGAGCCATTTTTGGGGAGAAATATTTAGTTTACATGGTGCAAAATAATGATTCCATAATCTATACAACCAACCACCCTTAAGTGGATGGTCAAACTAAAGTATTAATCGAGCTTTAGAGCAATATTTTCTACTATACAATAGAAGCAACAACTACTTGTTACAATTTTACTCATGGGGAAAATGATCATATAACACCTATTATCGTAATTCTATTGGGTTCACCCCATTTTAATTTGTTTAAGATCAATCATCTCTAGATATTCTTTCTTATATCCTGACAACATCGCCAATGACATTGTTCACAACCCTTTAACCAACAAGGATTCAATTCGACGATTACTCATAAAAATTATTGTGTGGCAACACAAAACTGTATGAAGTAACAAGCGAAAAAATATCATCATCATCTTCAATTCAAACTAGGTAAGTTTTATTTAAATCACTGTAGGGTCGTCTTGAAAGAATTAGTAGCGTACTATAAATCTTTTGTAGGGATTAGGAAAATTCTATGTTTGATATGAAAATTTACAAATATAATGTAAAATTTTAATATATTTGAAATTTGCACTATTTAATTTTGACTGAATTTAAAATTCTCAGTCCAAAAGACAATCTATATGATATGTGCATATAACGTTTCTTTCCTCAGTCAAAGGCCACCGTCCAATAAATTCTCCCCCGAGATCTCCACCGTCCACCTTAAAGACCAGTTCTGCTCTTTCACGCTGAAACGGCTAACCTTCATTAATTCCCCAATAATAATTCAATAATATTCCCATGCGAAACATTCCCCATCACGGACAACAAAAGCCGATTCCGAATCAGTTACAGTTAAACCGTTTCGCCGGCCATTAACCAAACAGCTCTCATCTTCCGTCCCTAAACTCCAGGAAAGACATCCCATTTATCATTTTCCGCATCGACCCAACTTCCAAAACCTTCCCTCATTCTCCAATCTTCAAAATTCAATTTTTATTCCTCCTTCAATCCAATCGGAATCAATGGCGAAAGGGTCCGGCCGCGTCCGCTTAAACATTGGCGGTAAGATCTTCGAAACCACCACTACCACTCTCGCCAATGCCGGCCGCAACTCCATGCTAGGCGCCCTCCTGGACGAAGAATGGAATTTCGCCGCTGGTGATGGCGATGCCTCAGAGTATTTCATCGACCGCAACCCGGAGTGCTTCTCCGTCCTCCTCGACCTCCTCCGTTCCGGCGAGCTCCACCTCCCTCCCCACCTTCCAAACAAGCTCCTTTACCGCGAAGCCCTCTTTTATGGCCTCCTCGATCACGTCCGAGCAGCCCAGTGTGGTCCATTTGACGGCAACCTCCTCCGCCTCTCCTCCTCAGTTTATGGACGCGCACCAGGAGACGGGACCGCCATCCGCGCAGCGCCCGATGGAGGATGCTGCGTCGCACACGGCAGCATTGTTCACATCTACGACTGGATGCTCGAAGAACACCGCCCAATCAATCTTGACTACCAACGAATCAACGATGCCGGCTACATTGACTCAGACCGGATCGTCATCACCGCCCGTGAACGACCGGACCGTGCTGGCGGTGGTATGGGGCTCTTCTCCTCCTCCTCCGGCGAGCTCCACCACCGTTTCCATGTCTTCCACGACAATAAAGCTAAGACCTTCACCGCCGGCGCTCTCAGCTTCAGCGATTCCCAATTCAAGATCTTTGCAAGCTGTAAAGGCCGATGCAATGAATATGGAATTGGGGTTTGGGATCAGAACACCGGAAACCAGTCTGATTTCTTCTACGAGCCGCCGGGTTGTTCTTTAGGCGACGCCGATAAGTTGCAGTGGATTAAAGGCGACAGCTTTTTGATGGTGGCCACTCTGTTTCCAAGAACAGATAACTGTTTCATTGGGATACTGGATTTCAGAGAGAAGAACTTGGTTTGGTCATGGACTGATGAAGAAAGAATGGCGGTTGCTTCTCTTGATGAGAAGGGAGTTCTGGATGCAATTGTTATGGAAGATAACAGGTCCATATGTGTTGTGAACCAGTATGAGGATTTGGGGTTCTTGGACCTAAGGAGTAATAGAGGAGGGGTTAGATGGAGCTCAAGGAGCAAGCTTACGAAGGGCAAGGTTAGGGGAGAGGAGAGCTGTTATCCAAAACTGGTGATGAAAGGCGGCCAGCTATTCTCTTCGATGAACGACAGTATTTCGGTGTTCTGCGGGCCGGAGTGGGTGCTAACGTCGACATTGCGGAGGAGTGCCGGAGATTCTATCTGTGATTTTTCGATTGGTGGTGATCGTTTGTTTGCCTTGCATAGTGAGGAGAATGTGTTTGATGTATGGGAGAGTCCAACTCTCCCAATTGTTTAATGTATGGAAGCTCATTACAGTGAATGGTTCTGATAAAATGTGAGAGATTATTTAGTTATTGAGGTAGAAATGAGGAATTTTGCAAAAAATTTTTAAGCTCTGTTTGCTGAAAGATTGACATTTGTCATACAAGTTGCGTTTTTGTTGTTAAAATAATAAGTTTGTATGCTAAAAGTACCCACTGTAGTGATGATTGAGAAGTTTGAAAGCAGGAGTTATTAATTTTTTTTTTGGGAATATTGAGGGCCACACTCAACTTTTCATTAAGAAAAAGAGATCAAAATACAAATCATTGCAATGAGCTTCAAAAACAGGTTAAAAAAAAAAATCTGTAAAACCACAAAAGCTATAATAGCTGTAAGCCAAAGAAAATGACAATGCGAAGCAGAAGGGGAAGTTTCAGAGTGAAGTTACATAGATCTTTCCTTAAAGAAATGTATTTTGATTCTGTTACTAGGCTGCAGCTTCTAGTAGGATTTGGGGGCTTCTATTTATGACTCACTATTCTTAAAAAACAGTACTACTTTACTTCTTTTAGAAAGAGTCGCGTATAAGATTTCCTACCTCCTCCCTTTTCCATGGCCAGACTTCCTCTTGAGGATAAGTAAAACATATCAGAGATCCTACTCCAATTTGTCCTTTTTGTTAGGTGAATTTGAAAATCTTACTTATACATGAAAAATTGTATTTTACTTTTAAAAAATTAAAATAGTAATATTTTAAATGAGATATGAAAGATTTGAACTGTATAATTGTAAAATGCAAGGTTTAGATGTTAACTATGTAAATAAGTAAAAAAATTGGGGTGATATGTATCAGAACAATTGTTAAGGGCAAACTTGAGCCTAACTTGAAGGGACTAATCAAGAAATTTTCGAAGTTATCAAAACATTTCTCTACTAGGGTTCAAATGGCGTGGATTCAATTATATTGTAAAAATAATTTTAGAATTAGAACTATTTTGATAATTTTTTTTTTTAATTCATGAGAAATATATTTTTTTCTTTTAAGAAAATCATACAATAATTTTACTACAACTATCATAATTTTGCACATCTGATCTCAAGGATCACAAGATTTCTTTTTCACGAGAATTTTTATTGTATTTAAATGAAATTTTAAATGTTGTATTAAAAATAAGGGCATTGACATACGTGTCACCCTATTCTCCTGTATTTACATATCTAATACTTAAACTTACATTTTTTACATGCATGACTCCCATATCCTTAACTTCACATGAGAAGTCCCGCAATTTTTAACTTTTCAAAAGTGAAATATATGTTTCCATGTTTAAGTTTATGCCACCAAAGCAATATAAATATAGATATCAAATTTTAGGTTTTAGATATGTCAATACACAAGAATTGTGTAGTAACTATGTAAAATTTTATGAAAATCTGTCAAAACCAAGCACCAAGGCTTGCTCTACTTGTGTGTAGCAATTGAGGGCCGTTAGAGTTGATAGTGGCTAGAATTTGGCAGCTTTAAAGTCCTGAAATGACTTTGTTTTGAGAAAATATTGCGTTCAAAGTCTCGATGTGGAGTACAACATGATTATACTAGAGGTTTTTCTTCAATCAGGCATGCTAGGTACATTTTTCACATACTCAGACTGAGAGAGACTCAACATGCCTCTGACTTTATCTCTGACAATTTTCATACCAAGTATTTGCTTTGCCGCTCCCAAATCCTTCATTGTAAAGTGCTTTGACATCTGCTCCTTCAGATTATTGATATACTCAATACTAGCACCTGCAATAAGCATATCATCCACATGCAACACTAGGTTGATATAAGAATTGTCAAAATATCTGACAACAATGATCTGCCTAACATTTATTGTACTTTGCACTGTGCATGAAATTATAAAATTTCTTGTACCACTGTCTAGGAGCCTGTCTAGGAGCTTGCTTCAAGCTTGCTTCAGACCATACAAGCTCTTATTCAATCTGCAAACTGACTCTTCATTTCCTTGTATCACGAAACCTTCAGCTTGTTTCATGTAGATGTCTTCTTCAAGTTCCCCATGAAAAAAGACTTTCTTCACATCTAACTGCTTAAGGAAGAGATCTTCAGTAGCCACTATAGATAGTACTATTCTGATGGTTGTAAGCTTCACCACATAAGAGAAAATCTCGGAATAATCAATACCGTGCTTCTGCTGAAAACCTTTTACAATAAGTCTAGCTTTGTACGTCTAGCTAAGTCTAGCTTTGTACCTCTTACTGTCATCATGCTCATTTTTCACCATGTACACCCACTTGTTCTTTAATGTCTTCTACCCAGATGAATGTTTTTTTCTGGTGTGATTTTTTCTTATTCTATTTTTCACTTTGTCGTCGATCGTTTTAAATTTCATATATACCACAACACCATAGTTATACTAAAAAAAAACCTTTAGTACAACCATGTTGCACTCTATGACTGGGATGTGTTTCAGACCTTTCCGCTTTTTAGACAAGTATGCGTGTTAAATTTTAATTAAAGTCCGTACATCAGAAATTCGGACATAATATTTTCTTCTTTGTTGGTTGAGATAAGAGGCTTCAAGTGAGCTGCTGCAACTGCCGAGGAAATAGATGAAGAGGATTGGGTAGTTAGGTTGGTGTCCTATTGCTTTAGGTTTTAGTTGGACAGAAGACTGCTTCTTTTCTATATCATTCAACACAAAAATCATTTTCTCATTGCCTAATTAATTATGGACTAGAAACTTCAAAGGAAATTATTGGCTTGAGTTCAATTAAAGTACATTTATCTCTCATAATTGTTCATAAAAGCTTGCGAAAAACTCGTTCTATTAATTGACTTGTTAAAAAAATTAATTTAGAATTATTTTTTTAGGTAAGTCGAGTAGAACACCAATATAGATTTCAAGATCGATAAGTCGAACACAAGCAGACATTTGTGAGATCAAGCTCCAATGTCTTGATTCAAAATAATTAAAATTTAATATTAATTTAGTTTTTATATTATTTATATGCATCATAAATTTGTGATAAGATGCTTGATTTTTAATATATTGATTTGATTTTTCTATATTTTATCTAATTAAATTAAAATTTAGTATGTTTAAATTAGTTTGAGTTAAATATGAGCCAAAAAAAAGCCATATGAATAAATCAAATACAAACAAGTTATGCACACATAATTTCGAGTGCAGGCTAATTTCAGACAAATAAATATTTGAGCGAACTGAAACAGACAAATTCTGAACTCACTAAAATTTGGCTATTTTATGACCCTTCTCTTCATTTATTAATGATGCATCGTCCATCAACTATGTTGTTTTAACTCAATATCGGATCTATGAAGAAGATGGATGAAAATAGAGACCATCTCTCGAGCTTTTAGTTCTCAAATGAAGTGATCAATCAGTTCACTTTTTATGCAAAATAGTTATTTTATATATTATAACTATAAAGATTAAAAAAGAAAAAAATAATTAAAAAAATAAGTGAAATAAATATATTTTTAAAAACAAAGAAAAATAAAACACAATGAAAGTCAGCATCATATTACTATAGCTATTATTGTTTTGAAATAAAACAGTAACAACATCTTCGCCATGAAGGAAGAAAGATGTAGAAGTAGCACCTAACATTATTTGTATCTTCTCCATACTTTTTGTACCAAATGCTTATTTGATTTCATGGAGCAGAGCACAAAGAACTGTTGCTGAATGTGCACATCATTATGTTCTTTTATTCCACCGCATCCATAGCTCACTTTAGCGCTGGGAAAAAAAACTACTTTTTTTAGTCATTTCTCACCCCTAAACAAAATATTTAATTACATAAGAATTGTGTGATATTTATGTAAAATTTTTCAAAAAATATATAACCAAGATGGATAGGTGGACACATGAGGTCCAATCGTTTAATAATGTAATGTTAGTTTCTGGAACGTTTATTACATTCAATGACCCTCTATTTATAGGAGGGCCAGAATTATTGTGCAATCTCAATTATGCCCCCAGATGTTTGGTTGGCTGATTCCGAATCTGTCGAGTTCGAGATCGATTGATGCATAATTAACATACATATGGCAGGTCGTCCTCCCGTCAGTCAGGCTTTCATCGGGCATCCTAGGAGGCCAGCCTCTTGATCAGCTCTTAGCTAGCTGACCGTCAACTGCTCAATTTCCCTTGCTTCTGGCATCCCTATTCTGCTTTCGTTAGATCAGTCCTTGTAAGTGTATCTTTTCCCAAGCCGTTGGATCCACGGAGAATGTCATCCATACTATGTTTATTTTACAAGAGTAGATATATGTGACACTTTAACTATAAATGTCATGCACGGCATGAATGTCAATGTGAGCTCAGTTACCACACTTAATGGTAAATATAGATTACATCATTTAAATTAATGATCTCCAATCGTATTCTTAAAATTTAAATAATTGCAAGTACAAAAATATTATTGCCCCAAAGATATTTGTACGTTTAAGGCATCATCAAACGAGCCGTTTCGTGTGTAAACTCGCCGTAAACTGCTGCTAGTGAGTGGCCGGAATTATTCTATGAAAAGTCTAAAAACCACAAAAAGAAATGTGTACCGTTATGCATATAGTATAGTAGGTGAACTACTTCGTATAGTCGGCTATTGCTTCCGAACTTAATTTGAATAATTGAGACAAAATTGGGGCATTTACATACATGCCACCCAATTCCTGTCTATTTTACATATCTAAAATTGTAAACTTTACCTTTTTTTTTTTTTTTTGCATTTACACCATCAGAATCTGTCATATCACGCAAGAAATATCATAATTTTAGTTTTTAGAAAGTGAAATACGACTTTTTTATCTATAGATAAGGTGGTAAATATGCAAATGCATAGCATTTGAGTGGTACGTATGTAAACGTTCCTAAATTATAAGTTATTAGCCTTGAATAGAAAGAGATATAAGATTAAGGGAAGAAAAAAAATTAATTTGTATTAATGTTCGCTGAAATGTATGTCCTAATTATTGTGATTGACCAATAACATATATATTACTTAATTAAAAATGACAAATTTTGAATTTTCAAAATACTAAGGTGAGCGAAGATATATTTGGTCAACTCTTTCAAATAAATTTAATTATGAAAACAAGCCTATTGACATTGAACAATATGTAAACCAATAACACAAAGAAACCAGATCAATAGGGTTAGAAATGTATATAAAATTTTGCTAATTTTCAAGGGAATGTATAAATTTTCCTGTCTATTTTACATATCTAAAACCAAAACTTTACTTTTAAATATTTACACCACCAAATTCTTTGATATCACATATGAAATATCATTATTTTAACTTTTTGAAAGTGAAAAACACCTTTTCATGTATAGACATCATAGCATGTCTCTAAAAATTGAAGTTTAGGTGGTAGACATGTCAATACATAGGAATTGAGTGGTATGTATGTAAATATTCCTAACTTATTCGTAATAAGCCTTGAACAAAAAGAAAAAAATAAAATCAAGAGGAGGAAAATGTATAAATTTCTATTCATTTTCATTGAAAAATGTATTGTGATTCTCCAATAACATATAAAATATTTAATAAAAAAATGTCAAAATTTTGAATTTTCAAAATACTAAGTGGAGCAAAAGTATATTTGGTCAACTCCTGACTTAAATTTGATTATAATAATAAGCCTATTGACATTGAACTTTCTGCAAACTAAGAACATAAAGAAACCCGATCAATATGGTTAAAAATATATAAAAAAATTAGCTAATTTTCAATGGATTATTGTATAAATTTTTCAATGGTCATAACAGTTGATTTTCTGAAAAAAATTGGCACAGTTGACATAATTTTTAGCTAAGAAAACAAACGAAATTTCAAATTGATGAAGTAACATAACTAAACTTTCAATGGATCTAATGTGCTGCATGAATTTAATTGTACCAATTAGTCTGTACGTTGAACTATATGAATGTTAAAGTAGAACAAAAATAAGTAACAGAAGCATAGAATTGTCGCAACCGTTGACATAATGTATCTTTATGTAAGACCAAATGATAAAATAGTTTCAAACGTAACAAACTCCTAAAGTTGACCAAATGAATTATAGCAATTGATTTATGCCATCCTACTTATATTATTACCATTTTAATTGTGTCAGCTAACAGAATATATGAGGAGTATTAATTGGATAGCAATAACTCTGAAATTTTCTAAGTTACTTTTGGAAGTGTTGAGATTCATCACAGTTATGTGCGCTTTCTTATTTACCTTTTCATACTCGTCCCCAACAGTGAAGTCCTTTTTAAGGAGCAATTGCTGAGTTATATATTCAATCGGAAAAAAGAAATGGACTTAAGCAAATTGAATAGCAACTAAACTAAATGAATAGCATTTGTAAGTGTTATGCCAACCACATGCGCAGGTGTTTCTTCCCTTCGACGTCGGAAGGGTTATGGGTGCTCATGCTCCACAACATAATAATCTCTCACTTGGAGACTGATAACACCTAACACCTGTCTATGGATCTACATCTCCATCTATACTATGTTTATAGTCATGTACTGGGGTATGACTCACCCCCGACCTCATCCCTCATGAAATTCAACTAAAGCCAAACATAGCTTCAGTTTCTCGATAGTCACCACCTTCACCAACATGTCTACAGGATTTTAAGTTATGTGTTTTTTTTATAAGAATAACTACTCATTTTATAGAAGAGGGCATAAAGTGACACTTAAGTTGAATGTGCTTTGTTCTGACATAAAAAACATCATTGTTAGCATAATGATTTGCACTCATATTATTACTATGAAGCTTTCAAATCCCCCACTTCTTGCCTAAATTTATCAAAAAGCTATGTGGCCAAATCTTCTCCTTGCTAGCTTGAATGGTAATAATGTATGTGGCCTCTGTAATTGAAAATGAAACAATCTTCTATAGCCTGGAAACCCAACTCATCATTGTGCTCACCAAAGTAAGGATATATTTTATTGTACTTCCTCTACCATCTAATTCTTTTTTCAGATCTGAATCTACAAATCTCTGTAGACAGATTCTTGCACTTCTAAAACAAAGTGCCTGTTGACTGCAAAAAGATTACCTGAGAATCCACTTCACCACCTCCCAATAATGCCAGCTTGGATTATTCATGTACCCGTTGACCACTCACACGTCAAATGTAATATATAATCAAGTACAAATCGTAGCATACATTAGACTTCTAACTGCTAAAACATACAAAGTTTTGTCCATTTGTGCTTGTTTTGCTTCAGATTTAGATGATAACTCCATTAATATCTTGATGTGACTACTGCAGGCGATGCAAATTAGCTTTGTGTCACTCATATTAAACCTCTATTGGATCTTCTAAATCTAACCTATTTGAGAATACCTTAGTTTACCTATACTTCTACCCCTGCTAATTCTCATCCCGAAGATTTTTTCTAGTTGGACCTAAATCCTTCATCTCAAACTCTCTTGAAAGTTGCTTTGTTAAGTACCTAATTTTTTCTATATCTGCCTCTATAATCAAAATGTCATTCGCATGCAAAAATGGAAATATATAAAAATTATTGAAGTGTTTGGTGAAGCAACAGTTGTTTACTGACACTTCATGTACCCACTGTCTGAAATGAAATTGTCAAACCTCATGTACCATTACCTCGAGACTCGCTTCAAGCCATAGAGACTCTTCTTTAACCTGCAGATCAAACATTCATTTCATGGAACTTTATAACCCTATGGTTACACCAGGCATAACTCATCCTGTAGATCTTCATGCAAGAAAGTTATTTTTAGACCCGTCTGCGCTAGATGTTGATCTTCATCATATGTCAGACTTAGTAAAACTCTAACATTTATTATCTTTACCACCGAAGAAAGAATCTCAACATAGTTCACACCTTTCTTTTATTTGAACCCCTTCAGAACAAGCATATCCTTGTGGTGACTTCTTCCATTTGACTCGTTTTTTAGGTTGTAGACTCACTTATTGTGTAGTGCTCTTTTGTCATCTAATAGTAACATCAAATTCTAGGTCTAATTTAACTTCAACGACCACACTTTTTTATCCATGGTAAGCACCCACTCTTTTGAATCTTTAACTTGAAAGGTATCCTCAAATCACTTTGGTTCATCACAATCAATTTACAATAAATAGTGTAACTAAGGAATTTATCTATATATTAGTTTTATCACTCTATTTGACCTTCTGACTTTATTAGGAGATGATCAAAGAACTTCATGTGCTCCATTTAGTTAAGCACGTCTTTTTTCTCCAACCTCCTGATCACCAGTGTCTTCGATCTCAAAATACTTGAACTGAGCAAAGGTAATTGATGGATTGTCCTGAGTTTTGACCCAGTTCTTGTACATCTCCTTTTTATTGAATGTAAAATCCACACTTCTAATGAATTTCTGATTCTATTAGTTCCAAAACTTTACCTAAACTCATTAGAGAAATATCCAATGAAGGTGTACTTAATAGATTCTGAGTCAAGCTTACTTATGGTATTTGCATCAACTGAGATAGATTTACATATACATAACATCCAAATATTTTTAAATGAGATATATTTATTTCTTGTTAGTCCAAGCTTCTTCAGATAAGTCTTACAAAAAAGTTACCAACAAACCATAATTAATCAAATAAACATCAATGCTTACCATTTCAACCCAAAATTATTTTGTCAAGCCTACATGGAGCAACATTCTCTTGGAATTCTCTGTGATTGCTTTATTCATGCACTCAGCTACATCATCTGATGTGGTGTCCGTAAAACAGTAAACTCAAGCCTGATCCCCTCTGTAGCATAAAAATTTTTAAACTTTTGATCATGATACTCGTCTCCATTATCCGATCTGAGACATTTCAACTTCATGACTCAATTTCTACAATAGCCTTCTACTTTGTAAACACTTAAAACATCAAATTTTTACTTTAAGAAATAAACTAATATCTTTTTAGTGTGATTATAAGTAAATGTGACAAAGCAGTGAGAATTTCCATGCATTGAACTGAAGTAGGGCCCCATACATCAGTATGCTCTAACTCAAGTTTCTTTGAATTCACCACTAACCCACTTTTAGAGAATTTTTTTTTCTGCTTGTCATATAGACAATCATCATAGAAAATCTACATATTTTAAACCTAAAAGTTTATTTTTGGAGAGTATGGACTTCATATCTTTTTTGCTCATACATCAAGCAAATGGTGCCACAAACTTGCATCCAATTTGGTTCTAGCCACATAAATGAAATCCGTCATTTCATTAATCAAGTAAAGATTGTCATCATCACTGTCCAGAACCATCACAATTGTCGCCTGATTATCTTCCACAACCACCTATGAAAGTAATGTCAAATCCTAACTTTGACAACTAACTCACAGAGATGAGATTTCTCTTCAGACTTGGAATATGTGTAACTTTATCAAGCTTTCATACTATTATATCTAGCAAGTTAAGATTCACATTACTCTTCCTACGATATTAAAGACCTTGTTGCCTGCCACATAAACCTTCATAAGATCACTGTAAGTGTGATTTTTTAATACATTTTTATTGAGGCATGCATGAAAATAAGCAACTGAATCTAATATCTAAGATTCAATATTGACTAAGGTTAACAGCAAAGAGTCATTTTGGATTTTTGCCAGTGGAGATATTTGTAGAAAGATTTTTTTCATGTCCTCCACCACTAGATTTTTTTTTTAGTTGTGCAGCTCTTCTTGAAATGCTCTTTCTTTTCACAGTTCTACTATTCTACTATGTCATTTCCCTCTGTTTGACAAGGGCTTTCCTTTTTTTGACTTGAATATGTCTTTGTCAAATTTCCTATCTCGATTCCTTCCTTTATTTTTCACATTAAATATAAAGCCTAAAGATTCACCACTTACCGACTTTTTGTGAACTTCTTCATTCAACACTAACCCCACGATGTAATGAAAGTTCAACTTCATATTTTCAGAAGAGTTACCAACCACCCTGACCAAACCATCTTAGCTGTCAGGTACTAAAGACAGTATCAATAGTACCATGACATCATCATCAAACTTGAACTCTACAGAACATAATTGGCTCATTATAATCTTAAAGTTATTCAGATGTTATGTCACTGAACTGTATTCCATCATCTTCATGTTGAATAACCTCTTTATCAAAAAAAAAAAACTTTTATTTCAAGTAGAATGTTTTTTTTGTAATTTTTTGCTAGCATCGCCATGAGATCTATTGTAATTTTCTCGTTCACTAAACTGAATGCAATAGATGAGAAAAGTGACGAAGGAATAAAACTTAGGCCTGTTCACTTCAACCCCTCTCATTCCTCCTTAGTCATCGACTTAGGCTTTTTGGTGATACCTTGCAGTGATAATTATAATATTTTTCTGCTAAAGCAACTTGCATCCTCCAAAATACAAAGTTCATTTCATTGAAATTCTCCACTTTGTACCTTACTTCATCGGTCATTGCTTCCACTCGAATCAAACACTTTACTATGATATCACTTTGTTGGGATGGAAACTTTTATATTTTGACTAGGGCTTCGATACAATTAGAAATCAAAATCACACTGCGGAATAAGATAATATTGATTTGAGAAAAATAAAATAAAATATTTGAAGGGAAGCACAAAAAAAGTAATAATGAAAACACATCAGGAATTAACGTGGAAAAACCAGAAAGCGGGAAAAATCGTAGAGCCACACCTTGAAGAAATTTTTACTATGAAAATTTCTAATAGTACAAAATACTCTTATATCTCCTCTCTACAATTGATGAAAATTGTAGAACTTTGATCCATACTATTCCTCTCGATCTCACAAAAGAATATTAAGAATGATGAAATCCTTATCTTTGACACTTTTCTCTTTCACAAGTCCTTTGCGAAAGAACCACACGTGAGAGTCACACATTCGTCACTCCAAATCATAAATTTAAGAACTATTCCAAGACAAACCATCTGATGACATGATCACACCACATATGGACAAAATTATTTAATCTACTTGGGACAACCTCAAGCCTTCCTTGCGTAGCCATGCCCATTTGCAGCGTGGTTACATGGACCGACGTAGATACGCCTATTTCGACCGTGGTTCTGCCAAATGCATGCACAGAAGTTTCTTTCCTTCTAGGCTTCAGTGATTGTGGGAGCATAAGCCTCATCTCCACTTGCAAAGTAACAATAGCAATTTTTTTTACCAAAAATTAAATTTTTTTGTGCATTCATAGTTTAGATTTTTGCTTCTTTATTTAAAAATATTATATTTATAACATATTTTTTGGATTAGAAATTTAATTTTAAGCTTTTCTTAAATGGTCAAATATCACTAGTTAATGAGAAAAAAAAAAAAGATCCAACGTAGAACTATATAGTATGCACCTACAAATTGAAATACATGCATATTTTTAAAGTGCAAGTATTACAAGAAAATTTTTAAAGTGGTTTGATTAGAATAAAAGAATATCTTATTGGTTATAGTTAATAAGAATATTTCATTGTTTGTCAAAGAGTTTAAATAGGTAGCAGAAAAAATTTGTGCTTATATGATTTGAGTGAGTATGTCAAATTCATCAGCATAATGATTATTTAAAGATAGAGTAGATAACACATCTTACTATGAAATGGAAATTACTTTAAAGATTTCTCATTTTCATTATCACAAATATTAAATAAAGATTCAAGGGACCCTATAAAATAATAAATGATAAGTGTGGATGATGATTAGAATAATGTTGTAAGGGTATGCCATTGAATATCTCCATAAAATGCAAGAGAGGGAAACGAGCAAGCCTATATGGACATTGGTTCATTCTTTTATAAAATTGTTTTATATTTAATATGAAAACTTCCCCATCTTATATCAATATAACTTAATTTATAGATTATATGATCAATATCTTAAGACTTTGTTCATATAAGAACATAGATAAATTGAATAACATAAACAAATTTATACATGAGATTAAAAAAACATGGACAAATGATGGAGAAATAATCATATATGGTGTTTAGTCTAATCATAAAATCACATATTATTTAACAATCCTAATAATTATATTTTTTAAAGGCGTACAAAAGCATCGAATTAGGTGAATAGCTCATAGCGTAATTTTTAACTTATTGATGGAATCATAGAGAAGATTGAAGTACATTTATTGTATAAATCTTGAATTAAAATTTGAGATGATACTTTAGAACTACAATGATTTGTTATCAAAATATAGTATATGCTCATCTTTAGATATGGATAAAATTAATGTATAACCAAATTTATATAAAAAAGAGAAATAATTTGAATACTTTAAATGACGGGCTCTTTGAGTCACATTATGTATAATAAAAGATTGAAAGATAAACATACAATTCAAATGCATGCAACAAAATTTAACAAAACTTTACTATTGATTTAGGTAATCAGATTCTAGCCATTAAAATAGCCATTATTTTAAATTTTATATCATATTTTTTGTAATTTTTATTAATTGAGGATAAGAAAGATGTGTTTAAGATCTAATATGATTAGAAAGAATAGGAGGATGTTGACATAACTGAGAATGTGATAAAAGTGTTAGGAATTTATTATAATGATAATTTTAATGATGACTCACTAATTAGTTGGTGGATGGAGACTTTATAATCTTAGTGGTTATATTATTTTGTTAATTTTGATTTGAGAGTGTAAGGATTTTGACTCGTTATGGTTTTATTTTTGATATCAAGCATGGGAGAAAAAAAATTTATATTTTACTTTAGTAGTGTGTGTGTGTATAAAGGATGATATTTGAGAATTCCGCTCCCCATATGTAATATCCATCCTTATAGGGATCGAACCCAAGTCAGAGATGCGTTGTCAGTCATAACTTGTAACAATAATTTGATTTGTAACATATAGGTCAACCCCTCTATAAATAAAGTTGGTCATTACTATGATGTAAGGAGAGGATCCTCATGTATGAAAATAGCTCATTCATCACTTATTTCTTTCTAATTCTTTTAGCTCCAAAGCCTTCCTTAATTTAACTCTTTCCTTTCCTTGATGGTGTGGATTCATGAACAGTTCAGGATCCAACAATATTGTATGCATAATCGTAATAGGAAAGCCACCTTAGGAAATTAAATTTATTTGTAGCAGTTTAAATAATTGTAAATCCAAGAATTATTTTACAACGATTTAAATCCTTGTTGAATTTTTGTAAGCAGTTTTAACTACCACTAAAACATCATTCTTTTCTGGTTGTTAGGTATGACTCATGTACTAGATAAGAGACTGATGTTGGAGCCGAACAGAGCGAGCCAACGGAGCAGAGCGAGCGAGCGGAATGGAGTAGAAGCATCTGTCTAATCAGGGGAAGTTTTATTATTTGGGTTGGGGGTGCTGGGGCAATGACCCCGCGGTATTGTATAGGTGTAATTTGGTAATTATATATTGTACGTCGGGGTTATATATATATAT
>NW_018164666.1:3007847-3075753 GCF_001263595.1 Phalaenopsis equestris
CCCGTCTGCTCGCGACATAGGTGATTTGACAATCACATACTGTACACCAGGTTAATATATATATATATATATGCTGTATTGTAACCCTAAAGAGGATCTGTACACTTTTTCGTGAATTCTAAAGTAGCCGCCGCTCTGCTCCCCAGACGTAGGCAAATTACCAAATCTTGTTAAATCTCTGTATTTTCTTCTTGATTTATGTCGATTCTTGCATTTACTTTGCCCTAATCCGTCAACAGCAGTAATTAAAATTGTTGCAAAAGAATAAATAATCCTGTATGTTTTTAATCGCTGCAGTCGTACAGCAATTAAAATCTCTACAATAGATGCCCTAACTCAATGTTTATGAAACCACTAGAAGCCATTTCGTAACAGCTTATTTAAATTACTGCAAAAGCGGGTAAAAAAGCATGCAGAAGATCCAGATTTCAGTTAAGTTCCCAATTAATCAAACGGTAAATGAAAAATATATATTCAAACTGGTATTCATTATCGCATGTGATAATATCAAGCAAGATCTTGCTGCAACAAGAAATTATTTATTGAGGCTAATGCTCTTCCAATCATCTATAGTGAATTCACCAGGCCTAATGAAGAAGACCTTAATTTCAACAATCAAAACTCTGAAAAACTCCTAAGGAGAAGAACAGCAGCTGCTGCAGTTATCTGTATCTGAAAACGGTGAACAAACTTAGTAGAAGTCTTTTCTTCTGGTACTGAATTGACTTCAGAACTATGAATTCATTGTATCTGTTCATTTATCAAAATCTAATAAGGCAGCAAGAGAAATTCAAGTCCAAATTGAACTACAAAACTGCTTTTTTAAGAAAATATGTCTTCTTAAATTATCCAAATTGCTTTCAACATGCCTAACTGGAGAGAAAACTTAAACCTAACCAAGCATCTGCTCTTTTGAAGTCAAAGTTGGGCAGTCAACAGTCCATTAATATATCACAAAAGTTTATTTACGCGATGATATAAAGTTCAGAAAGTAAAAAAAGATGACATTTTGCGATCAATTTTTATATTGGAACTCATAGATCCTCCCAGATATAGCATTTGCTAATTTTGCTCTAAAGCTCGGATCTTTCGCCAACGCTGCCGCCATCTGCTCAATCATAACGTTCTGAAACCCTATAGACTTCATCTCCCCACAAGCTTTTTTCACATCAGTGAGCTCCGCCGAGATTGAGTTTATGGTTACAGAGGAAGGAATCTCTGAACTGACATGGCTCACTCTACTAAAACCTTGACTTTGCAGGGGAGCCTTATGGTTGTGCTCACCTTCGTATGTCGCGACTATGAGCGACAAATCATTAACACTTCTTTGCACCTGCAAAATCAACATTAAAATTTCATGATATTGCACCAACAATAAGTTCCATGTTACAAATTTACAAAATCATGAATATCTACATGTCAACCTCTTGCTCACCTTCTTCTTAACAGGACATGATGGAGCAAACGAACATCTAAAATAAGCTCTTGGTGAGGGGTTATCTCTTGTAACCTTCTGTCCATATTTTCTCCACTGATAACCATCCTTCACAATCTGTAAACCCAAAATCAGAATTAAAGCTAATACGAATCAATCAATCTAGCTTTTCAATTTGAACATATGCTCACCAAGCTTGTCTCAGCTGGATCTGTTCGCACGCAAATCTTTGAGATATTGGACTTGGAATCCACCCTCAATCTCTTGTGAGATTCTAAGTCACTTTTCGAGCTCTCCACATTCGGCTCAACTCCATTGTTTGCATCTTCATAGCTCTCCGATTCGAGGCTGTCGCTCTTCCTCTTTATCATGGCAGAGCAGGTTTCGGCCACCTTTTCGGAGGACGACGAGTTGAGGAAATCAAAAATCTTATTTTGGAGGACGTTGTAGTTCATGCTCATGTCACATAGCATCTCATTCAACTTCCTATTATCTTCTCTTATTCTGCTAAGTTTCTCTTTAATGAACATAGACTGTTGAATAATACAGTAAAAATGAGATCTTTAGACTTAATCATGCTTAAGAATGGCGTCAGAGGAAGAATTAAAAGCTTACGTCTTCGGGAGCCGGAGTCCGATTAGGCGACAAGCCTGCATCAGTGAGGCCTGCTGGGCTGACGCTGAGCTCGAGGTTCAGAGTGGTGGAAGCTGCAGGTTCCATGGCGATGTTAATCTATACTGTTGAAGAGGAGGAAGAAGAAGACAAAGCGAGAAACTTTGCCTGTAATAAGAAGAAAAGATGGTTGCTATTTCTTGCTATATATATACATGGAGATTATGAGTTGATGAAACTTAATTTTATATAGAAAAATGGATCCAAACTACATAAGAGGGGAATCAATTGGATTAGTGAGGGAGGGGGAAAGTTTCCATTTGCATGTCGGCCATGGGATGATTTCTTTTTTGTCAATGTTAGGCGTCAAAGTCAAGCTCTTATAGGAGAAGGCAGAAGAGCAAGTTGATGGGACTAGGAAAGGGAAGTCTTCTTGACTTATCCGCCCTTCTAATGTTATAAGTTTTTAATATTTCATACATAAAATTTCTTGTTGTTGTTTCAATATTCTCGGCTTATTTTTTCTTTTGCCTTCTTGCACAACTTGGGGCACAATAATATTCCAATTACATAAATAAATCCGAGATTTTAAGTAAATTTTTAATGTTATATATTAAATAAAAAAATTTTATCATATAGATTTTAATGTATAATTTTAATTTAAAATTAACTATGTTTTAAGAATAATTATAATTATATATTTTCTTCTTGATATTACTCTACTTATAATATTTTAAATATATGTAAAACTGTACTAGTTAATCAAGTCCTAAATTTTTAATGTTTTTATAAATGATAATGAATTAAAAAATTATATTTGCTGCTAAGGTTACAAAATTCTCATCATTCATGCATCTGCGTCCAAATTTCTAAAAGGATCATTTTTCTCTCCTTATGCACCATAATACTTAAAATCCTCCCAAGTAGAGGAGAAAATATTATGTCTACACAGTATTGTGGTCAAATTCTTGACATCGTATTCATATACGGGTGTCCGGACATAATATTTTCTCCGAGTTGAGGTTCTCTTGTGATTCAAGACCCCAAAGAATAGAGATTAAGAAAGAAAGAGAGAAAGTAATCGTGTCAATAGTGTTGAACTTTCCCGTTCTTCTAGGCTAATTTGGCTCTCTTGTTTATAAAATGATTTTCTTATCTATAGGGTAGAGGGTAAAATATAGTGAAAATATATTTTTCTCTGCTTTAATGGGGGTTCTATAGCGTATTCTTGAAATTTCAGAGTATAAAAATATTGTTCGACTGCTCTATGGCTCGGTCGGCTGTGCTTATTTGGATTCGGCTTTGCAGGGTCTATTCGATCAGCTAGGCTTAGTCGGCATTGCCATTCAGCTAAGTTTGATCGGCTTGGGGTCCACAAGATTGGTTTTGTCGGCGGTGTTAGTTTAGGTTGTCGACTCTTCGTAATAAACTGGGGAGTTTTTGGACGTCCCAATATGATTGGAGGTGTTGTGAGGCTAATTTTTCCTAGAGTCTGTTTTTTCGTACCAGGTGGCTTGAATATCTCTATCTCATTTCTGATAGAATGGCTGGAACTCAGATCATTCACTCATCTTTCGTGACTCATTCAACTTTGACTTTCATGGCATTGGCTCGGGCCAATGCACTTGTTCAGATAAATAGGGCTCATGGTTTTCTGTCTGTGGGATCTGCTTCGTCATATTCTTCTCCCCATGATTGTTATATCTCCTTTGAATCAGCACTGGCACATTTTTGACGTACAAAATTATTTAAGCCAATTTTAGAGAAATAGGAGAGTATATGTTAATTATTGCAAACAAATAACTTCTCGGGCTTGTGCTAGTCAAATTAAAACTTAACATGATGCAGAAGCTTGAGAATAAGATTTAGTCATTCCGACATTCAAAAATTTTGCATCTATAAGATTTACTTGCTAAAATGGTATTTTAAAATCACTTTATTTGCTTACATACATTTTGATATAATTGGATAAGGATAAGGGTGTAAACGAGCCAAACAAGAGCGAGCTCAGGCTCAGCTAGTGTTTGGCTCGTTTATATTTCGAGCTCAAAAAATGTAACGAGCCGAACACGAGCCGTTCACGAACAAAAAGTCATTTTGACAATCCTAATCACGTAGCCATAAGATGTTAAGGATTGGGCAAGATTTAAAACATCATTTGAATCTGATTTAATAATTTAATACTTTTAATTTTATAAATCTTTGTAGCCTTGTAGTCAATTAACTTTTTTAAAAATTCTAATCATAAAAAATATATATATAATTGAATAGTAGTATTTCGAGCCAAAACGAGCCGAACACGAACGAAAAAATATTTGTTCGTGTTGTTCCTGTTCGGCTCGTTAACTTTGCGAACGAGCCGAACAAGCGCTAACGAGATAAACACGAGTTGTTCGCAAACAACGAGCCGTTTTGATAGTCCTAGGTAAGGAGTTTATGAGTCTCTATTGGATGGTCAAAAATACTTTGTGGAATTGGCTACACTTAGATCACTCGGTCTTCTTCTTGTTTGTCTTTTGGCTAGGTCAATTTTGGTCTATTTATAAATAACACATAATTTTTATCTATTTATAAATATACCATTTAAACATTCATATTTATATTTTCTACATTCTCCTGTCATAAATATTTGCTTGAAAAAAATGTATTTTTAATTTTAAAAATTAAATAATAATGATATTTTAAAAGTATGTTAATGATTCGAGTATATTGCATGTAAATAGAAATACCAAATGCCTCTTTTTAGATATATATGCACCACCACACGTGTCAGTCCAATCCTCTAGATTAATTTTGGAATCGGGTCAGTTGAGATTTCGGTCGATCGATACCCAATTGGGTGATAGTATGCATATTGTGTAAACTTTTCAAGCAGAACCCAACAAAAAATTATCGTTCAGGTTTGTAATTGTAAAAGAAGAAGGGTGGAAATTGAAAAAACGACACAACGTGAATTTCGATAATAGCGAGACAGACGAAAAAACTGACTATTTGCGGCCGTAATTTACTTTTGAATAATTGACAAAGAAATTCAAAGTCATCGGAGAAGTTCTTAAAAGTGAAATGCATGCATGTGAATATGAAGGTTTAGGTGTGTGGATATGTAAATAAATAATTCGTATGAATAATATGATGGCAACTTTTAAGATAAATTTTTCATTAATTTTCTAATATAAGAGCAGTCAAGTTAATGGATAGGAAGTTTAGAGACTGTGTAGCCAGTGAAATGATGTAGCCAATTAATCACTCTAGGTTGAACCCATTTACTAAGAAAGATGTGACATTTAGATTTGCCGATTTGCATTCCAGAGGCTTCCTCAAAGTCTGATAACACTGTCAATATTCTCTTATAAGAGTTTTTTTGAAGCATTTGCAAAGAATCATATCATCAGGCTAGGTGTTAGCTCTGTGGCGATAAGATGTATAAGGATAGAGAATAGGGAGCTGATTTAACAATCGAGATAAGTAATTAGTTTAAATAATAAAAATAGTGGGGGGAAAATGATCTCCCTGTTTAATTCCACGAGAAGAAGAGAAGTTCCCAAATATGTTGCCATTCACAAGGAAAGAATAGATATTATAACTCAATCATCTCTGGATAAAATTAATAGTAAAATCTGAAAGGCCTCTTCTTTACTATATTTTAATTATGAAGTCCCGTTTAATGGTGTCATACGACTTCATCAAGTATAATTTAATAATAAGGTTCCCACCTCTGCATTTCCTCTGCAAATTATGCACTAATTCTTAAGCCAAAAAGATGTTGTCTATGATTAATCTACCTTGACTAAAAGTTGATTTGTTTGTTGTAATAATATCCTTTAATATAGGTTGCATCCGGACTAAAAGTATTTTATTGATTATTTTAGAGATGACAAGGGTTAAAACAATGGGTCTAAAATGATCCCAAGAAGATTTCAGGTTATTTTTTGGAATAAGTGTGATTGTGGAAGAGAAGAAGAATTTCCCAAGATTTAAACCTTAAGAAAAACTTTGAATTGCATTGCAAATATCCATATTAATGACATGCTAGCAAATTTTGTAGAATTGGGTTGTAAAACCATCAGGACCAACCACATTATGATCATGAATATTCAAAAAAGCTAAATGGATTTTCTCCTTAGTAGATCTCATGTCAAGTTGTAAGGATTTAAACAAACATGAATTATCATCAAAGACCTTCCTCTTTATTTCAAAGTTATCACTGACCCTAGCGGAAAATTTCTTAAGAAAAGAAAGAGCACTCTCACCAATGTCTACTTGATTGTAGAGCCAAGTTCTCTCCCCTTTTTTAATTTTGAGGATGGTGCTCTGATATAACAAAAATATATGCATTTTTAGACCCATATTTTGTACTCATTTTTTGTGATATTGCACTTTAATAGAATATATTTTTTATGTTTTCTTGCAGGTTGTTGATTTTTAGGACTTGGACTTGCAGGTTGTTGATTTTCAGGTTGTTGATTTTTAGGACTTGGAGCAAAAATGATAAAATATGGAGTCAAAATGGAGAATATGAAAATTTGTTCAGCATCGACGGCGCTGTTTGACAGAGAGCAGCGAATTAAAAAGAAGACCACTGGCACCAACAGCGCTAGTGTCGGTGCGGACCCTGTTTCGAGAAGATTCAACGAATTTGGACACTTTTTGAGGAGTTTTTGAATGCACCTATTGGAGAATTGACTCTGGGCTTTATTTAGGGCCAAAATTGATCATAAATGTGACTCTTCCTGACTTCTCATCGCCCAAAATTCAACCTCTTACGCACCACACACTTTTCCATTTCATTCCACAACCATTTAGAATCCATTATTCTTATAATTTAGAGTTTTTGTGGTGAGATTATGTGTGAATTCTACTCTAAGAGCTATTGGAGAAGGAAAAAAAATGAGAGATTTCTTCTTCCTACATTTTTCTAGGAGAGGCTACAAGGGATTTCTTTGAGAAAGAGTTTCAGATAAGTGTTGTTTGTTTAATAGTATTGTATGAACTTTCTTTTATATATGAAATTTATGTTTTATTGTATCTTTCTCATGAAGTCTGAGTAGTTTCGTTTATCTTTCTCCCTACTCTGAAATATGGTGAAATGAAAAGATAATATGGATGTGACAATGTTAAAATATAAAATAAATTGTGATGATTTTTCAACTCCAAACTTACTTTACTTTTCGATCTGGTCAATTGAATTGTTAAAATTTGTTGTGAAACATATGATCCGGGAAATGGAGTATGAGTTCTATAACAGATTGAGGATCACATTTGATTCCATGAAGGAGAGTTTCTTTCATGGAATTAAGTGCAAATAAATAGGGAAATATACATTATTTGGTGTAGAATTGGAGATTTTAGGGTGACAGACTAAAAATCCCAAATTAGGTCTTAGTGTTTAAGAACCAAAGCGAGAGTTAGCCTTCAGGGGAAGGGAAGTGGGAGGCAGTATCCTCCTAGCCTAGCCACAGATTTAGGGACCAAACCTGAGATTAACCAATGTTTTTCTATAATACTAGATCATAATAGAAAATTAAAACTGCTTCTATTTGACACAATACAGTGATGCTCCCTAAGCTTTCCTAGCCACTTTTTTTTCTATAGATACTGTCTGGTTCAAGGTTTCTTACATCAAGAACAACTCTGGCATTTTCATTAGATAAATATAGTTTAATAGTTTAGAAATTGTTGTTTAAACTTTGCATTTCAGTTTTGTTGGTAGTTAAATAATTTAGTTCTGATAATATCTCAACTTTCGAAATTAGTGACAGAAATTTCGTTTTAATTTTTGTGAATTTCATAGTTAATTTATCATTTAAAATTTAAACCTTCCCCGTGGGATCAATATTTGGGGCATAAATAGAAAGTCATATAAATAGAAAGTCATTTATTACTTTATTACTTGATAATGATACATATACTTGCGTAGAATCCCAACATTAATTGCTTAAATTTCTTAATTACATATAGAACATCAAGTATTTCACACCGCTACATAGTAGAGTCAACTTTATAACTTTTACACAACTATGTTTCCTCAAGATCATGTTCATACTTCTCCTGTGTTTTATTCGAGCATCAAACATTTTGAGTTCATATCTCCGTCCCTAAACATGATCTCTCCAGGTTTTTAACTTAGCATGTCTTCCTCACTAATGCATATTGCTCATAATCATTAAAACCTGCATCAACTAAGCTGTCTAGTTTAAATACTTCCTCCTCAGCCAATTTAACTTTTTGATGAACATTCCCAAAGATGTTTCAATTCCATTTACATAATGTTGTGGCTAGATTCTCATGCATTTTTTGTAATCTATCTCAGTGAGTGAAGGATCCTTCAAGTTGCCAATTTGTTTCCATAAAAGGAATAAAGTCAAGGTGATTCTTCAATGTGTTTATATATCTGAAAACCTTTTGAAAGGTAGATGATTAAAGGAGATACTCAATAAGAGTGGAGAGTAAGCTCTGGCAAGATGATGAACTTGAGAAGAGTAAAAATAATTTAGTCAGTGACTATCTCCTAAAATTTTGTCTAGTTTTTCATGTTCTTGCCCTCTAGGCCAAGTATATTGAGAGCCAGAGAAACTCAAATTAAGAAGCTCTGCATCGATGATAGAGTTATAAAAATCTGACATATATTTAGAGTTTCCAGACCTACCTCCTATATTTTCATCATTATTGATTATCATGTTGAAATCACCTCCTACCATCCCGTTCTCACATGAGTGTTGGCTTAATATCACCAATTTATTCCATAACTCAATTAAGGCAGCATGTAGAGTATTAACAAAAATGAAAGTAGCACAAACCTTGAAATCCTCCTTTTCCATAATATGGAGTAATTGTTTATCATCTTCCACCACCCTCACCTCTATATCTCTTCAATAGAAAAATCAGATTTTAATATTAGTATTCATAATATATTTAAATCTCCTTCCAAACCTAGGCGAATATTTTGCCTCCCATTTCACCATAGTTTTCAATATAGCAAAGCATCATAATTTGAGAATATGTTTTGAAATTCCTCTTATTCTCCTCTCCCCTTCAAGTAAAGAGAGAGGGCCAATCTATAATCTTTTGGGAAGAGCATTTTAACCTATTTTTAAGCACATACCATATTTGATTTATATCCTATCAAATAACTCAAAAAAAAAATAAAATTCATTGATTTATACTTCATGCTGAATCCTAAAAATTCGAAACCCTAATATATGACATAACCTGTTCAAAGCGTCGCTAACTGTCATGGACTAAGCATTCCATGCAAATAAATGTGAAATGCATGCTTTAATTTATACTTTTAATTTTCGTTATATATTTTTTTAGATTCTTTCCCCACCGACCAAGGGAAATAAAAGGGAGGGGAAACCTTGGCCTTTCATGGTCGCGCAGTCAACTCCCATGGCCATGGGCCCCACGCGGATTCCAGCCATTTGCGTGCCGACCTACCGCCCATAAATGACAATTATTAAACGGAGGTTTTTAGAATAAATGTAATAAATTTAAATCCATTTTAAAACAATTTATATTACGGTAATCTTATTATTATTATTATTATTATTATGTAATAAATTTAAATCCATCTTTATATTATTATTATTTTATTTTTTGCTTTCACAACCTCAACAAAAAGAAAAAAAAAGAAATTTATTGAAATATTAAATTATTTTGTATAAAACTTATTAATTAAAAAAATTAAGTGAAACTCACAAAAAAAATAATATTAAAAATATTTAAATTGAGGTCTTATTAATTGAAATATTTTTTATTGAACCGTGAAAATTACTTTTTACTCATTTAAATCAATTTCAAGTAATTTAAATTTTTATTATGGCTCTTACTTCAACTTCTTTTTGAACCAAAGAGTATTGAATTTCTCTTTCTTTCGATTAATATTCGATCTAATTTTGATTCAATTACTTGTATCAAGATATCTATATCCAAGTGTGTGTGTATGTTTATACTATAGTGTGTGTGTATAGTGCTGCAAGCCGTGGCCTGTTGGTTGGCGGGGTGTCAACGTAAGTCCCCTCAGGTTACGGGTTCGATCCGCAATGGCACTGGGTTCTCGAATATTTAGACACATGACGCAGACTCTTTGATCCCTAGTGGGGCTGGGTTCTCGAATATTTAGACACATGACGCAGACTCTCATCATGGGGTCTTGCGCACGAGAAATCGGTATTTGGGCCTTTGTCAAATACCGAATATATATATATCTAATGAGGAAATTTCATTATTCCAAAACAAGGATTGCAAAATTCGGCAGAAGGATCCTCACTACACATAAAATACAACACATGCAAACAAAAACCTAGAGGATCCACTCTCGGGGTATTGTACGATTTATTCAATCTGAAATATGTTGCATAATTATAAGTTGACAATAAAATACAGATATCTCTCAAAAGTCTGGCAAGTAAAGAGCTATTAGTAACATTTATATATTTATTCTTTAAAATATTAAAATTTAAAAAGTTTTTTTTTAAGATTAAATGAGCATTTTATTTTACAAATGTGGAAATATTGTTTTACAAAATCACATAATAATTATGAGACATTTACATTATGCATTTATATATCTTGAGACTTAAATCTTCATTATTACAACATTCATCTCAAATTTGTAACATCAAATAAACTCTATCATTATAATTATCTTTTAAGAGTGAAATACATTTTTTTTCTCATAAGTTTATGATCACATACATATTTTATGGTATTCATGTAAATTTTCTATTAATTAAATAGTAACATGAAAAAACAAGGGGCTTAAACCAAATTTACAACAACTAACACCTAAGTGGTTGACATTTGACTTCTCGGAAGCATAAAGTCCATATGTTGCTGTCAGAATACTAGAAAACGCGTGATTTCACGTGTATATGCGATGAAAGAGGGGGTTAGTCTTCTCAAATTATTCAATGAAAAAGCCAAATAATGGTCCAACGCAGCCGGGGGTCAATTTACTTTGGAAAACTTCGTGTGTAAATATTCCGACGAGAAGTTGTTAAAATTGACCGCATAATTCCTTAATTTATTTTGCGAGGAATTAAATTATATATTGATATAATTTCTTTCGTTGATTACTGCAGCGCTTAAAAAAATTATGGATTTAAATTCATAAAAAATTAGTTGAAATGAATTATAATGTTATTTATTTAATTTATGTGGACTAATTTATACGATTTTAATTTCTATATTTTAGGGTTTAGGGTTATTTGAATGAAACAAATTTCTTACATATGATTACATTAAATTGCATACCACACAATTTCTGTATATTTGCATATCTAAGATTAGATTAACATTGATGTTTACTTGCATGCTGATATGTTATCAATAAATTTTTATCATTCGACATGAATCTCAAGGCATAGAACATAGCTCGAGGTAAATTTTTTAGCAAGAAACATTTAAACTTTGATTGAAAGTCATCCGTAGCTTAGACTTCAACAAACTTATAATCAACCAGACCGACTATACAAGAAAAAACCAAATGATACCAAAATTGGTTCCAATCTAAGTCAAATCAAACCCCAATCAAGGCATTAATCCGTTTGTAGGAGTTTTTTCGGACATTATTGGAAGGTCAAATGAATGTTGAATCTAATGAGTTCATAGTTGAATCAAGTGTCTCCTTAAGATGAATTCAACAAGCCCAAATCGCTGAATTCTGACATCATTAAGATACTCAAATATTCATTAACCTCCGTGTGAATAAATGAAGTCCTCTGGATTGTTCAATCAAAGTATTTCATATTCCTGAATTAGTTGTATCTAGAACTCTATAAATAGGCTTCACCCCTTTCATGAAGGGGGAGAAGAAGAAGCTTGTAGCCTACAGAGAGAGCTTGAAGCTTAGATAATAAGTTGAAGTCCAACATCATCTCATTGTCGACCACCGTCGACAACCAGTCATCGATTGCTGCCGACCATCAGTTACCCATCGTCGATGACCATCACTCGTTAGTCATCGCTAATCGGCATAGGCCGCCGCTCACTTCTTGCGACAAGTTCATCTGCGCACCCACTTTGTAGTTCAGAAGATTGTGTAACCCTTTCCCACATGTGAGACAAGGGATCATGCTTGTAATCTCCAGTTTATACTAGATTTCTCCAGCTGTGCCAAACCACTTAGTTTTTCCCTTTTTCAGATTTTTCATAGAAAAAACTTCTGGTGTCTCTACTGGTTGTTTCATTTTATCCGAGTTTGAGTTGAATTCTCGTACAACGCTAAGACGATAATTTATTACTCTACCAACGCAAATTTTCTCACACAGATCACATACCACTTAAATCTCTAACTTCACTAAAAAAATAACACAATCATTGACTTTGTTTGAAATGAAATACACCTTTTCCATTTATGGATTTATAATACAAAAAATTTATAAATATAAATATCAACCTTTGGTCCTGTATATGTAAATACACAAGAAAAGTGTGCCATATATGGAAAATTCCCTAATTTTTTTTTTTTATCTTTTATTATTCTTTTAAGAAAATTGAATCATCAATCTGTTCAATAATTAATTTAATGTTATTTTATGTTTTCTAGAACCGAGAAAATTAACAAAATGACTTCCTAGCTTTTTAGGGGCTTATTTTCCGGGCAGCAGTTAAAATTTTATTTCGCACCATCATTTTTCTTTTTTTTACAAATATTTTTGTAATGAGAAATAACTTTTACAATTAAATTACATATATGAAACACCAAACATCATAAATTACACATATAGAACCTGTAACTTTAATATTACTAAAATGAGCGGGTTCACTTGAGGAATTCCTGAGCCAGCTTCTCAAAGATGTCATTGAAGAAGGTATTCATGATGCTCATGGCCTTCTCGGTCGACTTCTCCTCTATCGCAGGTTTGCTCGTTTCTTGTCGGCGGAAGTTTTTTTGAAGCTGGGTTGCCGCAACCTCTTCTAGTCTCTCCTTCGCCGCGAAACCGAGCCGAAGAAGTCGTGACGTTCTCTTGCAGACGAAGACGTCGAGCAGGTTCCTTCATGACCATCCGAAGGATAGAGAGAGAGCTGTAGTTGGAACAAGAAGAGGAAGAAAGAGAGAGAAGTGGAGTCATTATGAGAAACTGTGTACTCTTTAACCAATAAAATTATCCGCAACTTTGTGGACGTAATAAATTTGTCGAATCATGTAAATCTATGTGTTCTGTAATCATTCTATAATTTTTGGATTTATTGTCGTCATTTTTTTCACAGTAGAATTGACGGAGGCGAATGCCGGTGGCTTGACCGAGGTGAATGCCCGAAATAGACGGAGTTAGAACCGGATAATATTATGAGTTTTACCTTCATTTTTAGTAATATTAAAATTTTTAGTCTCATATATGTAATTTATGAAGTTCGGTGTTTCATATATGAAAATGGAAATATTATATGTGGTTCATAACAAAAAAAAATAAATAAATAAATAAAGCAAAGAAGCAAAAAAAGAAAGATTTACAGATATACTAAACAATTCTGTTGTATTTACATATCTAACACATAAACTTTTCTAATTTTATATATATACCTCCCTGTCAATACACATGAAAGGTGCATTTCAAATTTTTTTAATTAACATGGTAGTATTTTTTATGTGATATGAAAGACTTGGGTGGCATAACTGTAACACCTTAAGTTTAGGTGTTGTGAATACATAGGAATTGGGTGTCATGAATTTCCCAAAGTTTCATTGAAATTATTAATACCATAATTTGTAAATATTAAACTGAGATGGCATTCTTTTAAGAGTAAAGTTTATTATTTATATAGAGAAAATGCAAATTCTGGGGAGACACAATTGCCCATATAGGACATAACTTGGTCCCAAAACCTATTATTTTACAAATTAAAGTTAACTACATTTAAGCTAGTATTTTTCTCTAATAAAAGTGTATCAACTTATTGAATTTATAGAATTTCGTTTTATATGTCATTACTGCCAAACATTTCGGACATTCACAAACATACTATAGAATTCTTATCCATTTAAATGTCTAATTCCAAAAGTTCTATATTTACAAATATCACACACAACTTTTTAGCGGAACATAAAAATATCGCTACTATGAACTTTATAAATGAAATGTAATTTTTGCCTTTAGGAGTTCTCCACATAAAAATTGGGGTAGGTCCCGTGATTTTTTACCTTTACGAGTTTTTCACGTAAAAAATTCTGGTGTCTCTACTGATTATTTTCTTTTATCCGCCTGTGTGTTGAATCTTCATGCAACACAAAGATAATAATCTATTACTCTACCGTCACTAATCTCTAGCACACAACTATTTGGTCATAGTTAAGATTTAGTCAAAAATATATGTTTGAATGTAATATATTATAAATTTCTAAGTAACCTCATAACTAATTTTAAATCCTTGTTTGAGACATCTTTATGTTTGTTTTGTGTTTAACACCGTCATCACAGTTTTATTCGGGGAATTGTTCCATTGCTGCTTTCTATCTAGAAATTTTTGTGCTTGGAAACTGCTTATTTCAACCAAACGTGTTATGAGTTCGATGGATGTAAGAAAACTAAAGCAAAAAAATAAGAATTTTATTATAAAATTTAAATGAAAAACTAAAGCAAAATAAATAACCGCAAAATATCATGTAAGGACTTGATTTTCTTTGTTAACCGTTACTCAACAATTTCCATTTATATCAATTATTCACAGTGAATAAACAATATAATTTTAATGATAATAGCAAGAAACATATAACATGACATGATTTTTTGTCTCAGTATTGCTGTTCTATAATATCCTTTCTATCATAAAGCTCACAAATCCTACTGAAAATTGATTTCATTACAAAAAAAAGAGAGAATTTAAATCCTACCTAAATTTTCCATAATGTAAAATTTAATTTTGTGAACCGTCATCAAGCAGAAGGAAACTAAACTCTTGAATATTAAGACATTATTTTTAATGTATTATCAGAAACTTCATGGTTAAGTGTGCCCCTGCGGAAGCACTCTTAGAATATGTGACCGTTTGGGAAGTTATAACGATAGCATAAAATCGTAAGGCCATCCGACCAGAACGGACAATATCTTGATTGATGAGGGTTCGACTATTACAAATTTAAATTATTATAAACATGAAATTCAGCTCAAATTAAGTTTTCTCAATAATCTTAATTTAAGATTTAACAGTTGTCTTTTGAGAGTGCAACACAAAGGAATAGAACTGCAGGAGACACTCTTGCATAATGTAACAACAAATCATTAAAAATCTGATTCTAAATAACAAATAAAAACCTTTCAAATTTCATAATTAAGCAATAACCTAATTGACATTGTCATATAATTAAGCATCATTGGCATGCAAATGATAAATGTAATGGTATAATCATGATGTATTTTAGATCCTACAAAATTATTTTCGTTGGCTTGAAATCTTTAAATGAACATTGTGGATGTAATCTGTTAAAATATACTGCAGGGGAGAGTAAATAAAAATTAAGTAGAGGGGGTTAAAGGCTTACTTCACATAAGTGTACAGGTGTAATTATTATAGCATTCTTCGCAATCACATTCAATCAATATAAGCAAATATCAAATACATATTTTTAATAAGTATTAATAGATTTTTTTTTAAGGAAGATTTATTTACATGCCACTCAATTTTTATGTATTTACAGATCTAACAACTTAGTTTAGTGTCCTTTTTTTTTTTTTTTTTTTTTTTTTTTTTATTTTTCTCACCATACCTATGCTTGAAAATGTGCATTTCACTTTTGAATAGTGGTATTTTTTATGTGATATGAATGAATTGTTGGTATATGTATAAATGGTAAATTTTAGGTGTTAGATATGTAAATACATATGAATTGGGTGGTACACATGAGAAAATATATGGAAGAATGGAACTAAAAAAACCTAAATTGTTATATGAAAAATAAGAAAAGAGGAACATTATACAACATGAGCTAAATGAAATTATTCATTATGTAATTAATATTAGAACGACCAATCCTTCTCCTCATTCTAGAAAAGATGGAATTATGATAGATAGATCTTTTGTGGTAGCTAAGAAAGTTGAAGAACTACTAAAAATTGAGATGACATTTAAAAAATAGCTACTATAGGCCTCAACAATAAATTGACGATAGTTAAATTTGGGTTATTGAATGATGGTATGGATAATAATGATAGAATAACAATAGGTAAGTAATCGGCAATAATGATTAAAAATGGTGGTTAAACGATTACAGATAGTCAACATTAGTCGAATGACGGCATGCAAATGATAAGCTGACAACATATGGGCAGGTAATCATTGTCAAATAAAATTAGTTATGTCACGGTAGTTTCTAGCATTGGCTATCAGCGTTAATCATTAGGAAAGGCTCTAACACTCCTCAAATCGGATGGTCTATTTAATTTCTAATCTAGATCCTCATATAAAAAATGTAAGTCTATTTAAAGTTTTATGTAGAGGAATTTTATAGTTTTCATGAGTGATATTTAGATAATTTTAACCATAATTTTAACCAAAATCTGAAAACAATCCATCAAACAATCCATATTGATTCTTTTGATTTTGAATTATTTATATATTTATCAGCTTTTAATTATCTTGATAAGCCCATATTTGGGTGATCATGGACTCATGGATTCTTCTCATTCAGTTGTTGGATATACTATAAGTGTGTAATGTTGAAGATTATTATACTACGAGTGTTTAATTTGGATTTAGTTGGACTAAGATTAGATCACTATTAATTGTTTTGGATCTATCACTTTGAAAACATTATTTAAATTATAAATCAAGAAAAAATAGAGATTGAATGTTCATGAACATAATTCTAAAATTTTTAATTTAGAAATTATTTCAAGATTTCGTCTCAATCAAATTAATTTCAAAAAAGATATATGAAGTGTAATGATGGGAGTTTGGATGGAAGTTTCTCATTTTATTGTATTTATTATGATAGATCATTCTTGGGATGGATGCCCTCTCAACATGAGTTACTATGTGTTGTGAACTATACCAGTTGATGTGATATATATATGAATCAAACAGGAGAACAATCGACGAAGCAAAAAATAGAACGAGAAAAATCACACTAAAAAAGAACACAAAGATTTACGTGGTTCGGCAAATTGTCTACGTCCACGGAGTTGCAGAGGATTTTACTACTTGAGGAATTTACACCAGTCGATCACCTCGACTTACAAGAGGAATCTCTCACTTTCACTTTGTTGTTCTCTCTCTTTTCTTCTCTTTTTGTTCTTCTCTCTCTATACCGAGATACACCGAAGAAGACAAACCTACAAGAGAAATAAACCCAATTTCTCTTCTGTCACAAGTCACCAAGAAGAATTCTAGGGAGAATAATCTTCTTCTTCTTCCTTCTTCCTTTTGCCACAAGGAACTGCTCCTCCTTGCACTTCTCTTCCTCTGCCCCGAGAAAACCTTCCTCTAACCCGAGGAAACCAAAGAAGAACTCAAAGCGTGACTTCATTTCTGAAGAAGAGTCATCCGAAGCCTTTTATCACGAACAGGAACGAACAAATGGATGCTTCGGTTCGCGTCAGAGGAAGGCGGGAACGGTTGCTGGTGAAGAGACGCAAAGCTTCGCTCGTGCGGGAGCGCAGAGCGGGGTCGCGAGTCGTCGCGATCGGGTACGTGAAGGTAGAAGCGGGCGCAGGAGATCGCGATTCGCGATTGAGGTGTGGTCTCCAGCGCCTAAGACTATGAAGGGTAAATTTATGACCTTAAACTAATTTTTATGTAGCATGCTATGCCAAAAGGAAACTTATCTAATTTAAAAAAAAAAATTCATTACAATTCGTATCAGAGTTTGGCATCTCTTTCTATGATGTGTCATCCGATGATAAATCAAACAAATACTAATGGGCTTATGATATGTTGAATCCATAGAAAGTGATTCATCCTTGTTGAAAAGGCCTAAAGAAAAAAGCAACTCATATATGGCACTAAGGATATCACACTTCAAAGAGAAAAAAAAAAACTATAAAAGGATGAACCATAGCCAACAACCAACAGAAAAAAATTACATCAAGCTAAATATGTGATGAATTTTTTTGGTGTAACAAGAAGTGCACTAATAATGATAAAATCATGAGCTTCAATATCTCAACTATTATGTATATTAAAAAAATATTTTTATAGCTTTCAAAGTAAAGTAGCTTAGTAAATGTTACAGTTAATTTAATGCCAGCACTTGATCTGCTTGTTCCCTTTTGCCTTTCTCATTAATCACTTATTTTACACATGATTGCTTTAATATGATTTGCTTTTTTAGTTCCCGACTTGATGGATTTGTTGATGTTCAAGTCCAAACTAAATCTAATTTTGATCATATCTTTGAAATATAATTGCTTATTATCTTTTTTATTTGAGTTTGATCTGATTAAACTAATGGGCTAATCATAACATGCAATTATATATTTAATAAAAGAATTTTAAATATTTTAGAAATTGCTATATGAGCAAAACAGTGCTGCTAGTGTTCCTACAACCTTCCAATTTGCATTATAATTTACAAAGTTAATAAAATATACTTGTTATAAGAACTCTGCACTCACAATAAACAAATAAAAAAATAAAAAACTCATAAAATAAAACAATAGAATTTTATGGGGAAAGTTTGCAGAAAAGAAACGCTTGAGGGCTTGGCCCATATTATATGTTACATTATTATATAAGTAAATACTGCAAAGATTAGCTCTTCCCCAATAATTGAAGAAGACACAATTATAAAGTTAAAAATGCTAGCTAAATCTATTATAATAATAATCAAGTATGTTGGAGAAGGTGTAAGGATGTGGCAGAGGATATTACAAACAAGTGATAGTGGCGAGTGACAGCATTGTGATAATAATAGTTAGAGGTTGTTAGTAGTTAATGGTGACCATTACATTAAAAATATTTTAGAGTTTGCCTTTTTTAGATTTTCAAGCTCTTTTTTTTTTTAATTATAATTATAAGCTCAAGATATGCCTTTTTTACATTAAAATAAAAAACCTTTTTAATTTTTTTTTGAGGATTTTCTTTTTGTAAATTTAATCAACATCTTATTTTCTTTTATCATAAAATACCTTTGAGCTTTTACGTATTTTGATAGCCTCACAATCAAGTGGTCTTAAACGCATTGAATTCTGTCATAGAAATATTTATTTTGATCGTAAGCATGCACTAATCAATAACATTTTATTTATTAATTAATGTCACAATACTTTTAATCTTACTTTAAGTGTTTGACAAATAGGATCCTTACTTTTTTTTTCCTTATAACGAGTTATATTCCTACATTTTAATCATGTGGGATATCAAAAAAATCAGAATGATAAATTATACCTTCAAATTATGTACAAGCACATAACATGTTTATCAATTACCACCATTCCTTTTGAATAACCTTTTTTTTTTATTAAATATGACCATTCCTTGGTATCCCACTAACCATGAACCTTCTCTCTCCACTTCAATAACCTTATATGCCAATAAAACAATTCCACTTCAATAAGGGCAGCATAGAATATGTAATACATGGATAATACTCAAATAGACAACAGAAAAGAAAGCGTAGATTCTATAACTACCCATTCTCACATCTCTTGAAATACTATATTGTTTGATGGGCATCTGTCGTCTTACAACACATAATTAAATCTATATACTTTGTAATTAATCTCATAGAAAAGAAACTAATGGCATGCTTCATAATTGTATGTGTTTGATTATGAAGTGCACCATTGGGCTCAAGAGATACGTTCTTAAAACTTCAAACATAAATACATGAATGTATATGTATGGGCTTGCCTGTTAATTTTATGCTTGCAAAGTGTTGGTCGTTCACCATTTGAAACTATGCATGACTTTAAATTTAAAAAACTACATATTAAATGCCTTCTATTTCACATGCATATTTTGATTTTGTTGAAAAACTCATCCATGATTTTTAAGGCTTCTAAATAGATATGTGTATAGATTCAACTACAAATAAAAAATATTTTTGCATTATAAATATCAAGAACGAACCATGAGTTTTATTATTATTGTTATATGATAGTTCATGTTCAAGCTAAACACTGGCCAACTAGTCATTTAAAGAAGTTGCATATTATGCTTATTGCTTTTTTTTTTGCATGTAAATAAATTTTGGATCAATTTCTTATCTCAATGAATGACTTTCTGATACATCAATTAATCTTTTTTTTAACATTGAAGATCAAACTATATAGCTAGGCACTAATGATTCTATAAGAAGCTTCTCGACACAAAAGTCGTACTAGAACACCATGACTATTAGAAAATGATTGCATCATCACGCATGAGGTTGTATGAAGGATTGATGCATCCCATAAATTTCTGATTAGATTAGAGTATAAGCCACCCAACAAAGATATATGGTATATCCTGAAGGACGTACAACCTTGACTCATCATCTCTTCCATGAATATGCAATAAAAAATTCTAAGAAGAAAGAATTCCTCAAATCCTAAGTGACATTGATAGAAGATACTTCTGGCAAGGCTCCATATAGGGTCAAATCAAGGATAAACTATTAATAAGAAGACAACTTAGGGTTTGAATGAAGAACTTAGATATCTTCATGCTATGGACATTTTCATCTCTTTCACTCCATGCTAGGTTTGACATCTTTTCTTTTTGATTCTTTTTTAGTGTTTTCACTTTTAGACTCCCTCTTCTTCAAATGACTCTAAAAGAATTAAAATTACATAAAATTTAATAATGAAGAATAATTATGTTGACTAGTTTCTCATAAAACTAATGTGAATTATTTGACAATATTTGGAAATCATCCTCCTCTCTTTTTTAGCAAATTTCTCAACTTTTATATTATTCAAGTTATCTTAGAGATGAGCAGAGATAAGTTCATGTTTGATGTTTGAATCTCATTTTCTTCCAAATATCCACAAAAACTCTCCTAAAAAATTCTTGATTGATACCATTTCCTATTTTCTTAATACAATTTATGATGGTAAGCTTGCTCTTATCCTTGTGAGTTTTCATCAATATAACAAAAAGAAATTAGAAGAAAAAGTAGACTCCCAAAAAAGGAGGAGAAAAGGACAAATACAATAATTTTACATCTCTAACTATTTTATATAGTGTATTTAGATAAGTATTAATTAAAGTTACACAACTCAAATGAAAAAATGCAGAGTCCTATAAGAATATGTAAGGCGTGCATTCTGAAAAAACTCATTAGCTCCATTGCTTATTTGACAAAATAACTTGCAGCTCGATTGTACTTGTAAAAAGAAAATCTGAATAATAGATATTTTATCTAAATAATATCATTTCGAGCAAGTTACTGTGGTGTAGTGGTTATCACGTTAGTCTTACACACTAAAGGTCCCCAGTTCGATCCTGGGCAGTAACATACTTTTTTCATATAAATAATTATAATGATTGCCTTAAAGACAGATTGTTTTAAAACTAATTCGTCAAACTCAAGATGAGTGAGCTAGGTGGATCTCATTTTTAATATTTAAGGAAATAATAATAATAAATTGATGTATGGTGTAGATCAGACCGCGTATACATTTCTGCATATGTTGTCCGTATTAAATAATTTTTCCTTCAAGTGACTCAAACCTTGCTTCATAAGTGTGGAGAAAAGCTTAAGCTCTCGATTGGCTCAATTAAAAAATATATATATGTAAATATATTAAGTTTGATGATTTTATTTTTAAAAAATAAAAAATTATATTTTAACTCTAATTGATCATTTATTTTTTATAATTATTCAATTTATTGGAATATTAATTTAAATTAATATTATTTTCTCCCTTAATATCGACTTGAATTCATAGATTTAAGCTCGAATTTTAAAAAATTAATCAAGTGAAGGCTGACGATGGATCAGACTCGACCTGTATAGACCCCTTTTACATTTGAGGTTATTAACAATATAATTTCAAGTCGAGTTGAGACTGGATTGAATGGATTGAGTGCGGCTCGAAATTGGCCCGTGATTTGTTTTACTAGATTTCAAGCCATATCAAATTGAATTGAACTCAATGTGACACGAATCAAAACGAGTTCAATCAAATTGTGTTATTAGAATCTTTCGGGCTCAAAATTGACTCGATTCAGCTTGAAATCGAAACAAGGTGGCTTAAGTTGAATTTTTCGGATCTCTTATAGCTGAAAATTTGCTTGTGACTCGTTATATTCGATTTTGTCTAGCATTATATGTATAATATTCATAAATAAAAAAAATACTTTGACCTGATTCCGAGTCAGTTAGAGACGATCCCTGCATAGCTACAAATCTTCTCGAAAAAAAATTCAGTCTAAAGTTTTGGCTCATAGCTCAGCTCGTTTATTTCGATCCGATCTCCATTCAAGAAAAAAATCGAATAAATTTTCAAGCAAACTGAATACACACACCTAATTGCATCTAAATTTATCAAAATTTAACTATAATGACTACATGTAGGTATAAATTAGTCCCTCGAACCGGCTCATCGACATCCTTCCAAACAGTCTTTGATAATCTAATGGCATAATAACATTGAATTGGGCTTCCAAAATATCGTCATTTGTACAATTCTCTTTGTTGAAGATAGCACTAAAATTGAGGCTATGCGTTGCATGCCAAATAGGCTATCGTTATAACTTCTGACATAATGCATGCCCTCTCTCAATTCATATTAGGATTAGAGCTATACCAGGAGATAAAAAAAACCATCTAACGAACATCAATAAGCCAAAGTTTTATTTTTAAAGATCATTTGGCTAGTTCAACGAGTTATGTTGTTGCCAATCAATGCTGACATGATAATAATTGATCGTCATGAAACAAAATTTCTCATTTCAAAGACATACATATATCATGGCTTCAACGACATATTGTTCTTGACACAACTCTTCGGCAGACAAGATAACAATTTATACCCCTAATATTTCAGTAGTGAAAATTCATTACAGATTTATTTCATCAAGAGGAGTTGCAATAGATGTGTCGAATGTATGAATTTTATGTACAAGCTATCAAACTAACACTAAAAACATTATTTTGTGATTGGAATAGTGGGCACATAAAGATGAGCCAAACATCTTAAGACTTGATGTCTCCATTACATTTACTTATTATTCACTATGTCTTCTTCCTCCAAAGCCCTTCATCAATGAAGTAAACCTGCCTAAACGTTGCCCTTACATTTTTTTGGGTCTTTGCACCTTTTTCTCATACGTGAATGAGAGAGTAGTAGACGGGTATCAGCCTTCCTCACCACAATATCAATTATTTTCATTCAAAAGGCTCGGAAAGATAATAAATTCTTTCAATTCCTTAAATTCGAGGATTCACTCTATCAAAATCCCATGTCAAATGTACGATAGCATGACATATTTATAAGATTTCATATGAAATTATCTGAAAACTTCTTTAAAAATTATAAGCACTTGGCAACTTTAATTGATCCCACATGATATACTTTTGGCCAAATTATGAATAGGAGCAACAAGAGATATTGCAAGTAAGCATTTGGAGCACTGTTTTTTTTTTTTTTTTTTTTTTTTTTTTTTTAAAAAAAGATGGGCCCCCCCGGGGCAGAACAGATGCGCTCCTACGGAGTCACATATGTAAAGGAAATGTGTCCCCTTAGAAGGAAAAATTATTCCATACGGACAGTGCATGCAGAGATGCATGTGCTGTCTGATCTCGACCGTCGATCACAACAAAACTGTATTTCGGTGGGCCTCATTTAAAAAAAAAAAACAAAAAAACTGTGATCGACGACTGCTTCGATGCAGCGAGAAAGGCGACGCCCGATTGCTCCCCTCCTCCGTTGCATCCGGACCGTTGTCCGGCCATCCAGAGTGCGGGTGTAAAATTTTTTCCTTAAGGAGCGTATCTTTTATTATATATATATATATATATATATATATAATTAAATAGAGTATAAATATTATTATTATTTAGTCTATACGTTATAAAGTATTATAACTAATTTTTAATTAATTAAAAAACAAAATTGAACAAACTAAATAAACTAAGAAATTTTGAAATTTATAAATCTATTTTATATTGAAATTAACACATTAAATCAACTAGCATAATATTTACAAAAAAAAAATATTATCTTTTATATCGGGTTCGAATAGCGCTCGAGCACGGTCTATATTGTAACAGTGGTCGTAGTGATCGATGATGTAACTGATGTTCTTGAAGTTCTTCAATATTATCATTAGCAGTAATGTCATTCGTAGCATCTCGTGACATCCAATAAATTTGTTCATTGGGATTTGATAGAGAGGATAATTGTGATGTACCAAAATACATGCCTACATCAGAAATAAACACAAACTTGAGAATGTTTTGAAAATTTAAATTGAAGTCTTCATTGGCTGAGTACTACATATTTGGACGGTCTTGCATAGCCGAAGGAGTGTCTTGTTAGAAAATATGATGTTTTCGAATAACTCCATGTATAATATTACTGTACAATATTATGCAATGTATCCACAACAATATACATTATTATTATAGATATATCCGGAGCACTGCATTTAATAGTTTTTCCCAAGCTACAGTCATTCCTCGGACCCATGCAACTTTTGTACTTTACTTCAGTCATCACAACTATCACAAGAAGAAGACAACATTTACAGAAGAAGTCAGAATCCCTTTCAACCCACAGGTCCCACTGGACACACGCGGCAATATTTACAGCATCCGATTAGCCCAAAAAACTTAACGATATCACCGGGCCACTCATCTCCCGGCCCAGATCCACACCACATCCTTCAATCCTGGGCGCACATCCTCCTCACAAAACTTATCATACTCTAGACGATCGCCGGAGTTCTTCGAAAACTCGACGACGGCGAGGCCCGCCGCCACTTCAAACACCTCCGCCGTAATCGACAACTTTCCCATCCTCCCCTCCTCTCTACCTTCCATCTTCGCCTTAAACTCCCCCCTCTCTACCTCAAACCCTAGCCCCTGCCCGGCACTCTCCAACGCAACCACGATCGCCGCAGGTGTTCGCCGCGACGTGAACATCGTCCCCTTCCTCCTCCTTCTCCCATCCCTCTCGAACATTGCAGACAAATCGAACCCATCCGCCATCGCCGAGATCAACTCAAATGCGTTGTAGAATCTCGGCGAATCGCTTAATTCCTTCCCATCGGAATCCGATTCCTTCGCCTGAGGTAAAATTGGCGGTGTAATTGAGATCGGAGAAGGGGAATCGGCGCAGCTGAGCCAGTTGTGGCGGAGGATTTCAGGAATCGAAATCCGATCCTTCGGATCAGCGACTAGGAGTCGCGAAATCAGCCGGCGAGCTTCAGTGGAAAACCACGGCGGGATCTTGTAGTCCGCTCGGAAGACCTTGCTGTACATTCGCAGAAGATTCTCATGCTGAAAAGGGAGAAATCCTGCTAGGAGCACGAAGAGGATGACGCCGCATGACCATATGTCAGCCCGATCACCGTCGTATCCACGGCTCCGGAGAACCTCCGGCGCGACGTACGCCGGCGTACCACATTGCGTATGCAGAAGACCGTCGTTCTGGAGCTGATCTGGAAGAGCAGAGAGTCCAAAATCGGAGACCTTGAGATTCCCAGATTGGTCGACGAGGAGGTTCTCCGGCTTCAGATCACGGAACGCCGCGCGAGTGACAGAAATCAACGGCGTAAATCAGCTGCCGGAAATATCGACGGGCGAGATCTTCGGTAAGGCGGCCGCGCTCGACGAGAGAGAATAGCTCGCCACCGCGGACAAACTCCATTACAACGAAGATGCGAGATCGGGTGGCCATTACCTCCTTCAGCTCCACGACGTTGGGGTGAACCACAAGTCTCATGACGGAGATCTCGCGCTGAATCTGAGCGCACAAACAGGACTCTCGCCGGATCTGGTCCTTGTTGATGACTTTAATGGCCACGCTCTCCTCGGAGCGGAGATCCCGGCCGTGGTATACTTTGGCGAAGGTGCCTTGACCTAATAGTCGGCCCATCTCGTATTTGCCGAATAGTACTTTGCGGACCGAATCATCGCCGGCGGTGGGAGTCGCCGGCGGCGAAAGTTCATTTTCGGTGCCCATCGTGTATTGGTAGGTGTAGGGTATGGTTGTGTGTTGCAGGAAGTGGAAGAAGGGAGTTTAATTAAAATGGGAAGGGATAACGGCGGGCGGCCGTCTCCATAGGTTTCCGGTGGGCGAAAGTAGACGGCTTTTTTATTTTCTGTGGGGGAAGATGATTAGAGATGATGGGTAGGGAATGGGGAGGGAGGAGAAAATGATATACAGGGACGTGGTTGCTTTTTTTTTTTAATTAATGTTTAATGTGTTAATTTTATTTTATGGATATTAATTTAAGATAATAAACTAATAAAATTATTTATTTATTGAATGAAACATTAAAATAAATTATGAATGCTAATCTTTGTAATTATAAGTTTATTGTTATAATCAACACAATCATCTAACATTTCAAGAATAAGAGAAATTTCCTAACACCAACAAAGAGCCAAAGCCAGAACATGCAATAGAGGAATATCAAGAAGCAATGAAGAATCATCATAAACCTACCATATCAGCAAAATCAAACTCTGCAAATAATTACATGATCATTAAGGTCACCCACTCAGACGGACAAATAGTGACTGAAGCTGCTAAATCAGCAAACAGGAAACCACTAGAGACAAAATAATCACAGAGCATCCAATTTAAGCCCAAGAAATCAAGTGAACTACAGAGAGATCTCAAACCATAGGAGAATACAAGACATCCACTAAAACAAAAAAAAAAACAAAAAAACAATGATTACGTGGACAAAAAATTTGTAACATGATTATAACGATGATTGAAAAACACTAAATTTTGGTAACAATTCCTCAATCATACATTTTTATTTTGGAAGAAAAGCATTATTTCGTTAATTGGACGGAAATAAAACATCAAATTACGTGGTGCTTTCCAATAGGTTCGAAATATTAGGTGGCATCGGATCTGAGAAGTGTGGGGTCCACTTATCGCGAAAGTCTGGGGACCAACAGACCGGCGTGTCTGTGTTACCAATTGGAGATACAAGCTGATGTTCGTAAATGAGAACTTAAGAAGATAGTACAGATGAATAGGCCAACATGTTCGCTTCTTGAATTTCTCCATTGCAATATATATATATATATATATATTATATGCCAATATTTTTCTAGGAATGAGGCTAAGTGATCTGAAGAAGGATGTGTGAGCCTTTTATGGGTATTAGCAAATAATTAGTCTTGGAGTTTTTGTGTCTTTTGTGTGAGTTATCAAAATGAGGGTGAGTCGGGAGAGTGATTTATTGCAATTGAGTTTAAGACAAAGCTTGAGGTGGGGTTTGTTTGAGTAAAAGTTGTTGTTCTTCAAGTATAATGTCTATTTGCTCACTATAATTGTTTGGTATGTGTGGGAAGAAGAGGGTGACAGTTGTACTAAAAAGACCTATAGGCAATGATAATGTGACGTTCTATTATAAATTACATGATAGACCAAAAGAAGTTTGTGATTGTCAATTATAGGTGATTTATAAAGGTACATGGTGGTTAGTAGTGTAACAACCCATAGGGTATGCAAAATGTAGACATCAATGAGTAATAATCAATATTGTAATGTGATGACACTTATGTTCTACTACATCATTATCTTTTGGTGCGTGGAAGCAAATAATATTATATGATACCACAGATGTTTAATAGTTCAACATATTTGTTCTTGAATTATCCACCTGCATCAGATCTAAGCGTGAGGATAAGAGCTTGTAATTGGCATCATGCAAAATTTTGAAAGTCCACGCATTTTCCACCGGTTGGATGCACTTTCCACCCGGGTGCTGAGGTGGCCAGCAGTTCAGTGCTCTCCTCCCCTCGCAGTTTGGTGGTTCGACTTGATTCACACTGTCCATTTCCAATACATGGAAATGGATGACATCAGTTCATCGTCCCCACGGTACGAAGAACCAAGAACTGCCCATGATCAAACCCAATGATCTTCTCGATTCTCAACCAAATAACTCGAGCTTTGCTCCAAAAGCTTCATCTTACCTAGACGAACATATCAATATGGTTCAATGAGCATGGACTGTTTATTTCTTTCACAAAAGACCAAACCAGAGGCTAATTTTAGGACTTTTGATCCATACCTTGTCCCAAGAGGCAAGGCCTCGATTGGAATTGATAGAGAGCTTCTCCTTAATGTCATGAGCCTCCTCATTACTTCAATTTGAACTAAACTTGGTCATAGCTATAAGCTAGACCAAATGGTGGCTCATGTTGGTGTTGGGATAGGTTGGAGAGCGCAGAATGCTCTAATTTTGATTGGGGAGATCGTCTTAAGGCTCGAAGAAGCTTTTAGGAGGTTTAAATTGAGTTTTGAAAGGGTTCATGTCAAGGCCAAAAATAGTTCTGAATTAGGGCAGAGAAATTAGGGTTTGCTAATAGTGGTGGTGGCCTAAGGACAAGGGGGATTGATTGCCTAAGTCAAGAGGGACATTTTCTCTGTTGAGAGGTAGAGATTTTGGAGGTTGGATAGGGAGTTTGATGATGCTCAAGGCTCTCGAGTTCCTTCCTTAAGTAGCCATGAGAGGCCATGGGAGAGCTTGGTTGTGATTAGAAATGCTTGGGAGGCTCTTCAAAGAGTTCTCAGAGGAATTTTAAAGGATTGTGGGCAGTGGAGGGAAACTCTTCAAGTTTCCATGGCGACTTGACCATGGTGATGAGCTTGGAGATGGGGGAGGCGTATAAGGAAGCTTTGAGATGATTGGATGGCTTTTAGGTGGATAACATAGACCAGACTTGATCTGGTTTGACCCATCAAGGGTTGATCGAAGTAGGATTGGGCTAGGCAGCATGTGTCCCTTTCCATGATGAGCCATGATGAACGGTGCCAAGCTCACCAATCAAGGGTTAAATTTATCATGGTTTAGCTTGGTTTGTTACCCATATATTATGCTAGGTGGGTACTAGGTCATGGGTGACCCATTAAGGATAGGCCATGGGCCATGGGTTTTGGTTGGGTCTTGTCTTATGGTTTTGGATTTGGGCTAGATGGGTTGGGTTTCTTTTTAGCCTAGACCCTGATGGAATTTTAAAAAAATTCACTTAATAAATTAATTAATTAAGTGAATTATGGTGGTTGGCCCCATAGTGGCAATTGGGTCCACCACGTGGTGTGGTGTCATGACCATTTTCGGTGAGGCTTAATTTGATAGGGATGTGGTCAATTGATCAAAATTCGGTCAAAATTGGGGGAGGCTCGGTTGATTTTTACCATCCCAATTTGCCATCAAATTTTGGGGTCAAAGGGCACATTGGAGTTTGAGTTGATTTTTAGGGTTTGGTAGGGTTAGACGGCCTTTGGTGAGGCTAGGGATCAATTTAGGTAGACCCCTCTCCCAAGGTGGATTTCATGGTCAAAGAGGTTCCTACCACAGTCCATAGGCAAGTCTCTTTGATTTTGGGTTAATTTGGGTGACCTAGGGCATATCTAGCCCATGGTGGTCAATTCGGGTTCCTCACCTGGTCAAAACGCAAAACTCATTCAACCAAGGGTTGGGGGTTTGGGCTTGCAGTGGCGAAGCCCAAGAAAGGCATAATTTTGGTTTAGGGTCATGTACAAGTAGAAGGAGTGATTCCTCACAAAAGTGAGGTCAACATTGGACTAGACCCCATAATTTATTTTCTTTTTCACATTTTTTCATGTAAAAAAATTTTGATTTCTTCTCCTGCTACTTTGCAATTATCTTTGTGTATTTGTTAGATTTTCATAAAATGCTGAGAAGTTAAATTATCATTTTATTGCCGCAAATCTTCTAGCACACACTAATTATGATTATATTTTGAATGTCTAATAATTTAGATATTTTAATCTAACTTTTAACTGCATTGAGAGGAGGAATATGACTCATGAAATTGATATAGGTCATAAAAACAGTTTTATGTTATTATGATATATATTAGATTATTCTACATATATATTTTATATAAATAATTTGTTAAATATTTATTCTTCTTTAGAGAGAGAGAGAGAATTAGACCCATAAATGCATGCGTCAAATATATAACCATCAATTTGTTTTATTTAACGTGGGCCCAGTAGAGCAGAGCAGGAGGCTGTTAAGCTATCCAGACAATTGGCCATAGAATGATGATCATTTTTAAAATTTTCTATACATAGAAACCCTCCATTTTCGACTATTGGAAATATCTGCTTTTGATTATATTTTTCATCAATGGCCAAAAAATAAAACTTAAAATAATGGGGATTTTCTTCCTTAATTTGCATTACATTAATACATCAAATGTCTTTTTACGTGGAACTTCAGTGGTAAGCTGATGGAGACTTGGGAAGTAATTTGGAGACTTTAACCAATAGAAATACTTTTCTTCTTAGTTTATAATAAAATTTATAAATATAGCTAGCTCCACTGGAACTGTGATTTGGGAGTATTTCACTATGGGTGTAAACAAGCCAAGCTTGAGGAGTTCGGTATTTATTCTTGTTCGTGTTTTGCTCAATAGAATTTTTTTTGCTCAAAATGAGACCGTGTTCGAAATCGCTTGTGAATGACTTGTTCGAGTTCGATTTAATTTAAATTTGTGTGTTCATTCAAGCGTATTTTCGGCTCAAGATTAACTTTAAATGATTTAAGGAATACAAAATTTTAATAATTTTTGAATCCAACAAAATAAGTTAAGAGAAAAATATTATAATATTATTAACTCTTTAGTTATTTAGTCAGCTTTTGTAAATAAAAATTTGATAATTGAATTAAAGTTAGTTGGTATTTTATAAATTAAGCTAAAAAAATAATCATGTTGATTTATTGTTGGCTCTCGATTTGTCCTTAGACTAACACACCGAGGAAAAAAATTAGGAAGATGGAGGAGATCCCGGAATAGAGAGAGGGTTCACTAGAAAATCTCTATTATACATTGTTCTGAGATTCATCTCATTTTATGTGATGGCTCCTTTTATTTATAGATGGGGCAGATCATTTACTATAAATGTCACAAATAATACAATTATGATACATGGGTTCAAAGGGGAAGGAGAATGAGAGCAGCTTCGAAATATGACATCCATGCTACATTTATAATGTGTTGGACAAAATTTTTTTTGATTAAGGTGGAGGTCGTAACTTGTTAATGTTACTTGCATTTGCAAGAAGAGTGAAATTATACCCAAAATTTTTATGTGAAAGCAATGCTGTAAGTCTTAAAAGATGTCTTACATAGTTGTGGTGCTATTGCCTGTAAGAAGAATGTCATCGATGTACATGAGGAGAAAAAAGTATCGCTTTGAGTTTGAGCACGGACTGCATGCCATTATTAGGCATGGAGGTGTAGTTTTGAGAGGTTTGAGTTTAGTCCCTTGAGAAGAAGAAGAAGGGAAAGGGATCACCATATGGTGTTGGTCTCTGATTCCATGAGATAGCGTAAATTAGACATAATGCAATATACAGAAAGGTAGAGTGAAAGAAAAATGAAGCTAAAGGCATTTCTAGATGAGATATATATATATTTTTAAAAGCTCATGCGTAATACAATGCTAGTTTATATTAGAGCTGGCCATTGGAGTTTGTTGGAGGGACTCTTTAGGAGATCTGATAGTGCTATTAAGTTGCCTGTGATTATAGTGGACATTGTAGGAGAAGTTTTGAAGGCTGATTACGATCAGAAAATTTTTATTAATTGACATTAGTCAAACATTTATAGTTGGGTGATAACGTATTGACAAACAATGGAGTGACTATAATTATATGATGATTGTCAAGTAATGATGGCCAGACAATGATAATTAGGCTATAATTTGTAGCAAGTAATGATTGTGAGCAATGAGTGTAAGTCAATCTTTAACAAAACTCAAAATTAGGTGGCAATTTGTAGCAATGAGTGTCACTCAAATTTAGCTCAAGGTATTTTTTACTTGGATAATGTGAGTCTTTTTATGATTATTTAGTGCGATATTTTTTAATTTTAGCTAAAATCTCTAAAATAATCTTTTTAGACTTATATTTATATGTTTGATCATTGAATATCTTTTGCAATTTGAGTGTTTTATTAAAATGAAAATTGAGTAATTTTGGGCTTATCTGATTCCTCTCATCAAGTTAATTTTTTTGATTATAAGCATTTAATATTAATATCATTTAATTTTATCAAATAATGTGACGAAGTTTTCAAGCATACTTCCAGCATTTTATTTGGGCTAATTTGGATTCGAATAAAAAAATCTTTAGTACCGCTAGACACGCCTCATTAAAATATTTATATTTAACTAAAAAATACCTAAAAAGCTTTTTATTAGTCCATAATTTAATTTTAGAGGCTTTTAATTTAAATATTGCATTAAAATTTGTGCCCGATCAAATTAATTTTCTCATGTTGTTCTAAGATAGCTTTGCATAATGGAATATACTGCTTTTTGCACATTATTATTTTTGGTGGAACAGTGATGATATCTACACAAGAAGCCTCTCAACTCGTGGCAAAAATATTACGCCCGGACGTCTGCACGTCCGGACGGTCAATCACCGACCGCCACGTCGCCCGTCGACGATGTGTATGACAACGTGACGCCTGGTTGTTGACCCTCAAAGCTTACCCCTTCGGTTGAAACTCAAGTATATGTCTCTCCAAGGATATTTTTGGAAAGAGTTTGTTATATCATATATTCTCTATACTTGTGGGGCATGTTATATTCTTGTTGGCCTTTTTTTGTCTATGGACATACATAACATTTACAATTATTTGAATGGTTCTTCTTTCTTAATCTTCACCATGGATACCTTAGAGCTCATTTGTTGATCCTATGATTTTTTTTGTAATGGGTTCGTTTTAATGTGATTTTTAAAAGAAAAAAATTATATTTTTAGAAAAATTATCCAAGGAATTATGCCCTAGATATCAAAATGTACCTTTCTAATGAAATCCTCTCTATCACGTTTAATTAAGTTGAATATTTTTTTAACATTTTAAAACGATAAATGATTACAAAATGAGTTGACAATGTTACCAAGTGCAAAGAAAATGGAAATCTGTTAAGCTGAATAATGTTGGTTCCAAGAATGAAGTATACATATTTTAATTATGCTTCGATGAACCGAATTGAGAGACAAATATCTTATAAGAACATGAAAGGAAAAGTTGAAATATTATTAAGTTCTTATTAATGAAAATTTAAGTATTCATTCTATATTCAATGTTGCACTATTTAGTATAATCAATTAGAATATTGCTTCATTTTAAATTAGAACAATAATTGATGTGTGTCGGGAGACATAAGATCGTAGAGTGATTATTTAATGTTTTGGAGTTGCACGAAAGTCCTACGCACACTTGTAAATGAACTGACAAGTAGAGATATCAAAAGTTTTTTACATTGAAAATTCAAAAGAGAAAAAAACTATAGGGTTAAGTCCAACTAGAATGATTCACTATAAATTGATGAGTATAAGTACATACTCTTATCCCACGTGCGAGAAAGAGTTGTATTTTTTGTGAACATTTAAGTATTTTAATAATCTTAGAATTGAGTGATCTTATATGGGCTCGTCTTGTTGAGACTCTCCATTTGACTATAATCAAGTCAGATTTGGAATTTATTTAACTTTATAATTAGCCATCCAAAGCTTCAAAAAATAGTTTAATGGCTTGATCCACGTTTAATTTGACTCGATTGGCTCAATTTTAGTGTCGTTGTGTCAGTCTCATTGAGTCTTTTGTGATATAAGAGTTATGGGTGATTTTTAATTTGAGATTGAATATTTATTATGTTAATAATTTTGAGATTTTTGTCGAATGATAAACTTAATTTTTACATATCAGTAATTAAGTTTAAATCTTATATTAAAGTCAAGAATGAATAGGTACAAATTATTTTAAGATTGACTTTAAGTCATTTATTAATAAAAAAATAAGAATTTTGAATGAAATTATTTGTACGTACTAATGATGAAATATGCCCTATCCCTCCCCCCTCCCCCTCCATATATATTGTATACTCATAAATGGCTCCCAGGGCCCAAACATGCCTTAACAGATTTTGTATCTAGGCCCAATTTTTAACAAAAAGGCTGAATTCCCTTCATTTTCTAATTAAAGTACACGATGAGCTAGCCTGCTGAAATAACCTACTAAGCTCGTCTACTGAAGTAAGCTACCGAGATCACTTGCCAAAGTAATTCACTGAGTTAACTTGCAGCACTGACCTGTTGAAACCTCGATGATCTCTCCTTGAGAATTGCAAACCACTGGCATGACGACATCACTCATGTACATACATAAATCTGCATCTATTTAATGGTCGCCAGACACATCACAATCATCTCACAAGGAGAACATAGATGTGCCTTGAATTGTATGGCCTACAACTTATTTTTGTCTTTTTTCTCTCTCAATGGAGGAAAAGGAAGAGAGAAACTAGGGGGAAGAAAAATATATAAATTAAGTCACCTCCCACATTTACATAAATCACTATCTCAATTAAGGACATATTGAATTTAAAATGTGTCCTCTCTCTTAATTTTTTCCCCCTCCCTTTGCCCAATCTCTATTAGAAGATTAAAATTGAGATATGGGGAGGGCCACTTCCATCTAATTCCTTATTTCTTCAATATTTCTCTCATAATAAGGTCTCTTGCGGATAGTATGATCCCCCGGATAATACGTATATATAATTTTTGTTTTTCAAAAAATTTACACACATAATAGACTATTCTTATATAATTATATATGATACCTAAAATTTGATCTTCACATTTATAACATGTTAATGTTAAAATTCATGCATGAAAATGTGTATGGCACTTTAATAGTGATAGTGATTTTTTTAAAGTAGCGTTTAACATTTGAGTGACATGTATGTGAATATAAAAGTTTAGCTGTTGGGTATGTAAATATATAAGAATTGCGTGGAATGAAATTAAATGCCCCTTATTTTCATTCATTTTTCAAATTAAATAGAAATATTCAATAAATCACAACTCTATTTAAATGCCGCCGTATTAAAAGCAGCCAATTTTTAATAAATTATGAAATAAAACTTGAAAAATGTTATCCAAATTTTTTATCCCTTCATCCTGACGTATGACGTGGATCGCACCATATCGTCAAACGTGCTGTGTGATACCAGCTGTATCATAGACCACATCCCAAACTTAATAAATTTAATATTTTTTCAAGCTAAAGACCCGCCCCCCAACCTTTCCCTTAAATCTCAAATTACCTATAATTTACATTTCAAATAAATGAAAAACGTACGTGTCGTCCTCACGCAAGAAGAGCACTCCATTCCCCATACTATACATCATCCAATCAAAAAAATATTCCGTTCAGACGTTAACACGTCCGGACGGCCAACCACTAGTGGCCACGTTACACGCTGTTGATGCGTATGACGACATGACCGCCTGTAGTTAGACTTAATCATTTCTCCATGCATCCTTTATTTTCCGTCATGAGAATTTGTCTTAAAAGGACAACTCAAAAAGGCCATAACTTTCCTAATTTACCTATTATATTTGACAGAACTGAAAAGAAAATACTTTTCTTGAATTTTATTAACTGAAAATATCAGTTAAAATAAAGAAATAAATGTCAAAATACTAAACTATGAGATATTATTTTTGCAAATTTTTGGCAAATTAATTTGACTTATTTTATGATCCTCGCTAAATATTCTTCTTTATTGAGAACTTACAGAATTATTATTCAATTAAAATAAGTAAAAAATAAATGTGTTTAAATTAATAGTTACAATAATTGAACTTTAAACAAGGTATAAACACCTCTGCTAAGGTTTTTCCTTCTACGTTCCTACCCATATATTTAAAGGTAATTATCGAGTTGTTACTTGTATAGTTGTTGCTATTGCTAGGAAAATGAAGTTAGATACTAAGAGAGTTAAAACTTGTTAAGGCTTTCAAAAGAAATTTAGATTTTTATGGGAACTTGCTTTAGAGGCAAACATGACACTGTAAGTAGCCTGTTGGTTGACGGGGTTCAGTGTAAGTAGCCTCGGGTCATGGGTCTGATCCCCAGTGGCGCTGGGTTCTCGATTATTTAGACACGTGACACATGCTCTCATCATGGAACCTAGCTCTTGAGAAATCGGTATTTGGGGCTCTGCCAAATACCGATTTTCTTATATATATATATAACTTATAATGTTGCTAATATGATATTATTTGCCTTTTATTATTAGCTTTTGTTGCTTCTTTTGTTTTAGGGAAGAGAATATCTACGAAATAAAATGACGGTTTAATATAAGTTCAAAATAATTTCGCACCAAGCGGGATTTATTTGTTTTTTGAATGAAAAAGATATTTGGGAGTAATTCTTGAAATGATTGGTTTCGAAAATCATGAGTAGGAGCAGAACTAACTTAATTTTTTTGTGGGGGAAAAATCACTAACTATTTTTTTCTTTTTAAGCTTTGGGAATATATATATATATATATGTATTTCTCAAGGGGGATAACCTGGTTCAACCTTTATTAGTATGAGGGAAATCAAATTGAGAATTGTTGTGTGCGGGATGATTTGTGATGGTAGAGTAATAAGTTATCACCTTAGAGAGAATAAAAGAATTGTAGGAGACAACTTGACATTTTACATGAAAAACCCTGGAAAATAGAAAAAATCTTAGGATTTAGCTCTGGTGAAATATTCACTATGTAATGGTGAGTACACAGGTCTACTATTCGAATAAGTTAGAAAAGATGGATTTGCAAAGTATTTCAGCAATAACAACTGTAATATGGGTCGTAAAGGTCGTAGTTGGTTGCTATGATGGCAATAGCTTATCATGAATTTTGTAGAAGGTGTTAAAACTTGTTGGTCGTAGAGGTCTTAATTGAAAGCCATTGTAATAACTAGCCAAGTAGGTCTTAGAGTATAGCTTCTTGAGCATGAGTTGGTTATAGAGACCGTAGTAGAGACTACAGGAGTTGTGGACCACATAGAATGCAGTTGGTCACCTCAGTCGTAGTGGTGAGTTGCGATAACATCGGTAGTCCTCATAAGCCGGAGTTGGAAGATGTATGAGCAGTAGATCACTTAGGTCTTAGCAGTGAGCTACGATAACATCAGTAGGCCACAAAGACTGAAGTTCAGAGCTGCATGAGATGTGGATCATGTAAATCATAGTTGGTCACGTAGGTCATTGGGGTGAACTGCAAGTAACGCCTGTAGGTCACATAGGCCAGAGTTGAGAGCTACATGAGTTGTAGATCGCTAGGTCATAGTTGGTCTCATAGTCCAAAGTGGTTAGCTGTGATAACATCCACCTTTAGGCTGTATAGGCTAAAGCTGGGTGTCACACGAGTTGTAATAACATATGTAGGTCATAAATACAAGATTTGAGAGCTTCGTAAGTTATGAACAATCTAAACAGTAGTGGTATGTTGCAGGGTGAGAGCTTAAGGAATCTTAAAAAATATTATTATATCCTAAGTACAACAGTTGTAAGTAGTTATTGTGCGGTGGTGTATTGTTACACTGTCTTCGAGAGGTGTCGTTGTACCATATGTGGGGTGTGATGTTATACCATACGTCGGGTGTGTCATTGCACTGTGTTGTGGGTGTATAATTACATCGTCTTCGAGGTGCGTCATTATATTGTTTGCAAAATGTGTTGTTACACTATTTTTGGGTTGCTTATTGAACCATCTTTGGGACCATGTTACACCGTCTTCGAAGTTGTGTTATTACGTAATCTTCTGTGTGCATTGATTTGTAGGATGTTTCATTACTCTATAAGGATAGTTGTCACGGTGATTTGCATGGTGTTTCGATAACCCACAACGTAAGCTAGGATTCCAAAGGCGTGATTGAACAAGAAGCTTTGTTAGATGAGCAGGGGATATCCGACGGTGGTCGGCGGTGGTTGATGAAGACAAAAGGTTAGTGTTCTATTTTTGGAGTTGAGATGGCTCAAGTTCCCCTTTCATGAAGAAAGTAGGGCTCTATTTTTAGAGTCTGGGAGAGGCCTCCCTACAAATAATGAAGGAATCTAAACCACTGCATGAGATGACTCGGAGAGATTCTCTTGATGGGATGACGTTTTATAAATATTTGAGTGTCATAAAGATGTTAGGATTCAATGGTCTTGGGCTCATTGGATTTGTCTAATTGAGATGCTCCATTTAACTATAAGTTTGTCAAATTTGAAAGTCCTTTACAGGCTTTTAAAAATGGTTCAACTACTTGATCTAAGATTGATCTGACTCGGATTAGACTAACTTTGGTGTCATTGTGTTCATCTCGTCGAGCAAGTTAGTTTGAGTATAAGTTTGTTGAAACTAGAGAATTGAATGATATTTAATTTGAATTTGAATGTTTCTTATTTAAAAAATCATCTAGAGATTCATTTTAATACCTTGTGATCATACCAAATAATGAGAGTTTGTTGATGGAGTAACTTGCGACTTTCATTTCTTTAATGTTGTTGTCTCTTGATTTGGCTTCGTGATCTAGTACTAAATTGCTTTTTTTTTTATCAATAGTGTACATTTAGTAAAATAATTAGTATAGATAGAGGTACAAAAATATCAAACGGCTTATCCATTAAAAATCTGCTCTAATAGTATGTTTAACAAAATCGCAAATTTATAATAGGTCTTTTTTGTGCATATTTTGTTAATATTTATTAACCGGTGATTTGATTGGTCTTCCATATATATTACGATAAAATGTATCCGGGCAATCTTTGGTGGCTCTATGTAATAAGTGCCCTTGAGTTTACGAAAAATTATTACATCCGGATTACGCATGTAGAGCTGTTTGCGGAGTCCAATCTCACGCTGACACGTGAAAGGTCGGCCTACCTACATAAAAAAAAAATAATAATAATGAAAACGGGCGAACCGGCTTGACCGATGCGTTATAGAAATATTTCATTGCATAAAAATATTTCCACGCGTTATTCTGAATATTTTTCGCGTTATTCATTTGTTATTAATGTGTTATTGAGGGTATAAGAATATTCCCCCACTCAATAACGCACTAATAGCACATAATAACACATAATAATACACTAATAACACATAATAACACAATTATACACTCTCTAGCCCGCGGTATAACACGTGGGGAATATTTCATACCTGTTATACAGCGAGCTAGTGGAGTGTTATAAATCGGTTGTATAACACGTGGGGCGGCATTATAACCCGCGGTATAACATGCAAAGAATATTCCTATGTGTTATACCGCGGGTAGGGAGTGTATAATTATGTTATTATGTGTGTTATTTTGTGTTATAATGTGTTATTAGTTTCTTAGTATTGTGTTATAGAATAAAAAAAATAATTTAATCAAAAAATATTTGCTTAGGCTCTGAAACGCATCGGTCAGGTCGGGTCGCGCGTTTTCATTTTTTATCATTTTTTATATAAATGAGCCGGTCTTCCATGGGTCAGCACGAGGTTAAACTCCGCAACCAACTCTGCATGTGGAGTCATGATGTAATAATTTTTCTGAGTTTATGGGATCTCATCTTTTAGCAAAATTGTTACATGCAGTGACCTCTTATCTGAATGACAATTCAAATAAATTATTGTACGACTCACTGTAGAATGTTCTCATTCAAATCACCATCTAGACGTACAATCAACCAAACATAATAATTTTTCTTTCTTTTAAATCTTGATGCGTTATGTGTATCATATTTTGCCTAATGCTTAAAAGTTCTATTTTTATCCACAAAATCCTTCGCTAGAGGCCCATCACATTTATGTGTGAGCGTGACTAGGGGTGTAAACGAACTGAACACGAACGAACAAAGCTTGTGTTCGTGTTCGGTTCGTTTAAAATTTAGTTTGTTTGAAATAAGCTCGTATTCGTTTCTTAACGAACGAGTCGAACACGAACCGGACACAAGCTGTTCGCGAACGACTAGCCAGTTTGACATCCCTAATATTAATATATAAAAATAATATTATATATTAATTATATAACTTATATTATATAAATATACAATATTTATATTAGTATATTACTACTATAGTATATTAATATTAATATTATTATTATTTTATTATATATTATAATTTATAAAATTTAATGTTTTAAAATATAATAAATTTTTTATATATAATTATTTTATATTATTTTATATTTCAAACAATAACGATTCGAACACGAACGAACGCATCACTGTTCGTGTTTGGTTCGTTTAACTAACCGAACGAAAAAAATTTGTTCGTGTTTGTCTCGTTTACTTATCGAACGAATCGAACACAAACTCGTTGACGAACCGAACACGAACTGTTCGCGAACAACGAGCTTTTTTGACAGCCCTAAGCATGACAGAAAAAAAAAAAACATCAAAGTACATCAAATATTTCAAATTAACTCTGTTTTTAAAGAATTGACATATAGAATTTATAATTAAATAAAATATTATTATAATTATACGGCATGTCTTAAGATTCACATAATAATGATATTTTTTATGTTACTTGTCATGCTCATGAGGCGCATTATAATATGTTTTGGATAACACAATAATACATTTAATTAGAGCAATAGCTAAGATGCACATGTTGATGCATGATTTAGGGGAATATTAGTGAGTCATACCTAAGAAATAATTTTCTAATGCGTCAATATATGTTAAATTTAATGTCTGTTGTGCATACCCTATTTATTTGGCTTGGTAATAATTTATTTGATTTTAAAATTCATGGCACAACGCGCTCTTAGACCTCGTTTGACAATGCTTTACAATGCAACTAAGAGTCTATTTGGGGCAGCTGCAATTTATTGAATAATCTGTTGATAAGCTAATTAAAAATTAAAAATATTTATTGAATAATCTGTTGATAAGCTAATTAAAAATAATGTGTCGGTACAGCGACTATTAGAAATTTTATTTTTTTAGAAAATTTAGACTGCTACCTAAAAGCTGTCACCGCACCTAGATAGGTCTCGTGTGAAAATGCTGCTTTCAGCGGTTTCAAAATGTATAAGCTGTCAAAATGTAGTTTACCCAAACTGTTTAGGTGCGTTTTCAAAACGCCACTGCACAAAATAAACTGCCCCAAAAGGACCCTAAAATAGACCGCTCTTATTTGACCGTCCAATTTCTCATTTTCCGTCTACCTCAATGCCGCAAAATGGGTGTCAAAATCTCCAAATTACCCTAGTGAAAGAATCCTGTACATGAGTGATGGATGGTTGATAATGTCTTTTATTGTACAGAAGTTATAGGTATAAATAGAATCAAGCACATAATTTTTTTATTCAAACCCTTATATTGGCTTTAATATAAATCACTTTACATTGTCATTTATTCCAAAGTTATTTTTAAAATAGCTTTTTTGAAAGAAAAAACTCCCCAAACATAGCCCTACTCGTAACATAGTGATTTATGGTATAGTCTGATAGTTTTCTATCGTGAGGTTGCTGGTTTGAATAACACAAACTGTCATTTGGGCTCACATTTAATCTAGATAAAAATCGGGACCTGATGCTATCATCATTTTAAAAAATCTTCTTGAAGTGTTAGAATTAGACATCGGCCTATTTGTCAGCCCAATTTAAGCCAAATAATTTGTTAAGAAATAAATGCCCCTTAAAATATTATGAGATCGGTCACATGAAAGCTATAGCTAAAAAAAGTTATTGGTATGAATGTGTAATTTGTGGGCCATAAAACATTAATAATTGTTAACAGCCAAAATAGGTTGCTTCATTTAATTGGAGAATTTTGATTGAGATCGCCATCATTTCATCTAATTTTAAGAATCTAGTAATCATGTCATGTTGGAGCAATAAATTCAAATCTAATTAAAAGCATGTTGTGGCTGAGGAGTGGGCTAGTCAAAATAAGAATTTCTTATGTTGGGCTTGGGAATCCTGGCTTTGTATTTGAAGACGGTTAGTGTGAATTGCATAAGTTTTTCTTCTATTTTTGTTTATTATAAATAAGAACAATATAATTTATACGTCATCAATAAATTTTTATCATCTGATATGAATCTCGAGATATTTTTTCATAAGAAATTAGCAATTTTTTATTAAAAATCATCCAAAACTTCAAATTTGATAAACTTACAGTCAAACTGACGGCTTGACGCAACGGATCCAGTCATATCATAATTGGTTCAATTCGAGTCAAATCAATCTCAAATAAATCCGTTAAATCACTTTTGAAAGCATTTAGTACAAATTGGAAGTTCAAACAGATTCCAAATCTTACATTATTATAATCAAATCAAGCACTTCGAAAAGACTAATTCAATGAACACAAGATCGTTCAATTCTGACATCATTAAAACACTTAAATAACCACAAAACAACATCTAACCTAGGGAACCTCCCTACTCCGCCCGATCAGAGTGGTCTGAACTATTTCCTATTTTTAAACATGGACTCTTTAAACAGTGTCCTAACCCCACCTATGAGAAGACCTAAAAGTCCGAAAATAATTGAGTCGTGACTCATGCCCAACCTTTATACGTTTTCCAGCCCGCTCCATTGGAAACCACTGATATTGTCCTTTTCTTTTAACATGGCTCCCAACTTATTAACTCATCTAACTTCTCTGCTACCTTTGGCTTTGCGTGATAGCTCCTTCTCTCACTTCCATTAAAGACTCTAGATTTGTTCTCGTGGGGCTTCCCTTTCCCATCCTACACCTTATTTGGCTTGGCTGCTGTCCCTTGCCTGTCGTCTTGGCTCCACATCATCCAAGCTTTGATATGGAGCTCTATATTTCCAGCGTTTAATTCACAATAAATCAAACATAAGAAGATAATTTCTTATATTTATTTCAAAGTTGAATATATGAATTCTACATACCTTCTAAAAGGTCTTTCTCATCATAACAAGAAACAAGTTTAAACAAATACCAAAATTAATAAGTTTACAAATTTAAGCAAAAACATGCACTCTATTATATTAATAAGTATTATATATATATAATTTTTTTAAATTATTGCTTGGGTCATGGCCAGGGAGCTGAAGCTTCTCAACTACTGAGCTATGGGCTTGACGATAATAGTTGAATAATTTACTTTTAAGAGACTATCATCATGTCATAAGTTGGTCACTGATGTCCAAATTTTGCATCATTTAGTAAGCTTGCCAAAATATAAAATAATGATATTTTTTTGCAAATATAAGGGACCCGCTCCTGCTGAGCATCAAAGTTAATCAAATATAGTACGCTATAATTTTTGAAAAATTTCTATATGATGCGATTTGTCTGTAAAATAATGGCAAGGCTTTGATAAATATCGAGAAAGTTGGTCACATGAAAGCTAGTTCACTATAGCCCGTTCAATACTTTGTATTTCATATTGGTATAATTGTATTTTTGGAAACCAATTAAAGGAGTTCAACTCCAAAAACATAAGTTTAATTAAATCAGATATTATTTTGATTGCATGTGAAGGAGAAATCTATTAGTGAAGAGAATTTGGAAGAGAAAGGCAACACGGGACTAGTGACATGTGAGGAAGGCATCACAATAGAATCTCATTAAGGGAACGCATCCATGAGACATGCATTGCATAAGGAGCGGGATAAACGATAGAAGGCCTTTAGGCAAAGGTATCTATGTAACAAGGGAGTTGTCGGGGAGAAGAGGGGTACACAATGAGTGGTTGTTAGAGTAAGGGATCTATCGGAATTACTTGGTGAACCTATACAATTCAGGAGAGGCCTAGTAAAATAAGTGGGAAGAATTTTAGGGATGTATTAGAGAGAGAGAAAACCAAAGTCTTGTCCCCTCTATTTTATACGCCATAGAGCATATGCACCCGCCTACTGGTCTAATGAATAAAAAAAATGTTCTGTTGTAGGTTATATTGTATGGATCTCAAATAGACTCAATTTTGATAATATTCTTCGTATGAATGCCAAGCGGTCAATAAATTGGTGCGTACTTGATGATGTTAGAAACGGTGGAGCCCGGTCTACTATGCTTGGGCGGTTACTTTGCTTTGGAGAGTCACACCTCTTCACAAATAACCACTCTCACCTTCCTCTTTTGTGAGATGAAGCATCTCTTCGTCCCCTCGTGTTTGTGATAAAAGCTTCGGATGACTCTCCTTGGGTTTAGAAGTCACACTTTGAGTTCTTCTTCGGTTTCCTCTTCTTCGGTTTCCTCCTCGGGGCAGAGAAAGAGAAGTGCAAGGAGGAGCAGTTCCTTGCGGCGGAAGGAAGAAGAATGAAGAAAAAGAATATTGTTCTCCCTAAGCTTCTTCTTGATGGCTTGTGACAGAAGAGAAATTGAGTTTATTTCTCTTGTAAGTTTGTCTTCTTCGGTGTATCTTGGTGTAGTTTTCTTCGGTGTATCTCGATGTAGTTTTCTTCGGTGTATCTCGATGTAGAGTTTTCTTCGGTGTATCTCGATGTAGAGTTTTCTAAGGTGTGTCTCGGTATAGAGAGGGAAGAACAAAGAGAGAATAAGAGAGAGAGCAACGAAGAGTGAGAGATTCCTCTTGTAAGTCGAGGTGGTCGACTGGTGTAAATTCGTCAAGTAGTAAAATGTTCTGCAACTCCGTAGACGTAGGCAATTTGCCGAACCACGTAAGTCTGTGTGTCCAGCTGTGTTGTTCTTTTCTGGTGTGATTTTTCTCGTTCTCTCTATTTTTCATTTCGTCGATCATTCTTCTGTTTAATTTATATATATACCACATCAACTGATATATCTAGATCTCCCAACAACAACAGATGATGGATTGAAGTTCTCTTCCTTATGCCGTAGAAAATTGTTCATATTTGTGTTGTCGCCATGTAGCTATTGACGAGCTTGGTAGGACTAAATTAGTGCAAACAAACTTGGAAGAAAAACTCAAAAAAATCCGAGAGAGCTCGACTGGAGGAACTAGCTTGAAGATTTTAAGCTTTGCGAACACGGTTAGATGAACTCAAGTGAAGGCTTGCAAACTTAGGAGGTACTCATGAGGTTCTTCTAAACGACAACAAGCTCTGTAGCCTGTGAACTCCAAGGTTATGGCTAACGAGAATTATTTGCATATCATTCAGTGTATAGTCAAAGTGTTCAACTCATTAGGCCCATAAGACCTATAAAATATTTGAGCTTTTTCTTGCTTAAAAGAATTTAAAGTTTTAAAATCTTCTTAGATATACAATTATTAAGACAATAATTAAAATTTAAAGTTTTAAAATCCCACATATGTAATCTTATTCTTCTTCTCAAATGATGTGATTATATCTGTGAAATCATGCTCTTTCATGACATCAATACTCGTCGCTGGAAAGCTAACGATATGAGGATGAAGATATGGAGTGTTATTTTCCCTGTGTTGGGCATGAAAATAATAATAAAAAAAAAATTAAATGCCATGCAAGTAAATCCCTTAAAATAAGTACAACTGTTGTCATAGACGTTACATGTTTTCACTGATTTATGAAAATATAATATTTAATAAAGCTTAAATAATGAATATTATAATTCAATTGTATAATACTGAATGTGATGGCTAGGGCTGTCAGAAAAGCTTGTTGTTCGTGACAAATCATGTTCGGTTCGTCAATGAGTTAGTGTTCGATTCGTTCGATAAGTAAATGAGATGAACGTGATACGTTCGTTCGTGTTTGAATCGTTATTGTTCGAAATATAAAATAATTTAAAATAATTATATATAAAAAATTTATGATATTTTAAAAAATTAAATTTATAAATTATAATATATAATAAATTAATAATAATAATATATTAATATACTATATTAGTAATATACTAATATAGATATTATATATTTATATAATATAAGTTATATAATTAATATAATATATTATTTATACATATATATTAATATTAGCGATGTCAACCTGGCTCGTCGTTCGCAAACAGCTCGTGTTCGGCTCCTTCGTTTAGAAACGAACAACAAACGAACAATTTCGAACACGAGTTTATTTCAAACAAACTAAATTTCAAACAAACCGAACACAAACACAAGCTCTGTTTGTTCGTGTTCTGTTCGTTTACACCCCTAGTGAAAGCTGATAGGCTACTAGAAGATATAATATGAAATTCAAACTAAATATGGAAAATTTTTACATACTTACCACACAATTACATAACACCTAAATTTTAATTTTCACTTATATATTATGTATTTCACTTTTAAAAAATTAAAATGGTAATATTTTATGTAATATGAAAGATTTGGGTAGCATGAATGTAAAAAGGTGAAATTTAGGTGTGAGATATATAAACTCATAAAAATTGAGTGGTATGTATGTAAATGCCTCTGAAACAAAACAAGAAGTACATTGAAAATTGAGTCATCCTTAAGATGAGAATTGAGGTTCTCAGCGATCGAATGAGGTCCCAGGAGAGCAAGGGAGAAGCTGCTGAAACCATGTGAGCCACGAATCTGGTCCACACACTTCACATGTATTTCCAGCTCCGGCTTTTAGCCGGTAGTTTCTTCCAAAAATCCAAAAATCATATTGATAATGACCCATGTGTTGTGGGGCTGTCAAAACGAACCGTTGTTTGCGAATAGTTTGTGTTCGGCTCATTAAGAAGCTCGTGTTTGATTCATTCGTTAAGTTGGCGAACCGAATATGAATAATTTTTTACGCTTGATATATAAATGAGTCAAACAAAAAAAAAATTATTCGTCTGTGGGGCTCGTCTGATTTGAAATAATTAAATTATATGTGTGTGTATATATATATATAAATCCTTATATGTGTGTGTGTGTGTGTGTGTGTATATCTATATATATATATATATATATACACACACATATAAGGATATATATATATATACACACACATATAAGGATATATATATATCTTCATCTCTATATATGTGTGTGTATATAGATATATCCATATATGTGTGTGTATATATATGTATGTATGTATGTATATATATATGTATGTATGTATGTATGTAAGAAGATTTAAATTTCTCCACAACTCTTAACATCCTACGGTTACATGATTAGGTTTGTCAAAATGACTCTTTGTTAGCAAATAGCTTGCGTTCGGCTCGTTTGCATGTTCTGCTCGCTAAAAAAACAAGTTGAACACAAGCCTACTTTTTTGTTCGAATATAAACGAGCCGAATACGAGCAATTGTATTTCTTAAGGAGTTAGACATGATCTGAGCTTGGGCTCGCTCATGTTCGATTCGTTTGCACCACTACCCACGTGAGGATAACTGCTTATATTTCCTTTTTTTTATTTTTTATTTATATTCTATCAATAATCAAATGGGAAGCAATGGTTAAGAAAATCCTGATACCATGGGTTCCAAAAATTTGCATATCATGTTCTTGTTATATTTAAACCATATGAAATGGCATCATTTTTATTTATAGATATTTTAAAAAATAACAAAAATATTTGCATATATTCAATAGAATAATGTAAAATAAAAATTCTCCTAATGTATAAAATAGTTTTATAGATTAATAAAAATTTATGAAGATACACTATGTGAGACTTATTATAAAACATAAAAATATAAAATCAAAATACAAAGCCTTCCCTACTACAACAAATTGGTCCCATTTAAATCAATTGACATACATCTATATATACATAATTTGTAGCCATTTGTTGAGATTTGTAAAGTTTTGAGCTTGTCATCAGTAGACCCTCATTTATTTTTGAAAAATCACAAGTTTTAGGTGACAAATAAAAAAAACCTCCTTTATTATTAAGTATTTGAGGAAATCAATGGGCCTTTCTTCTTATAAGTTGTGCATTTAAGGACTATCATTTAAAAAGCATATATCAGAGTTGTGGACACCAATTTCAAGTCATAAAGGCTCCATCACATACCTACTCAATTATTGACCCCTAAAGAGCATCAAAGAATGTATTTTTTTTATTTAATTCTTTTTACATAGTATAAAACCTCTCTCCATAATAGATATCATCATTAGCTCGGGTTCATTCAGCTCTAATTCTCTATGCTTAATTATTATCATCATCTGGATGTGACATTTACTAAATATTCTAATGAGTAACATATAAAAGTCACATTGACAGAATATAAAAACACATTAGATTCCAATTTGTTCAGAATTCATTAAGAGTAATTTCTAGAGAGCAAGCCCTAATATAACAAATGAGAAGCTAAGGTCATTAACTATTCAAATATCTCAATCAATTTCCCTAATGTGTGAGAAATAGAGGAAAACTAGTGTTAGATGTGATATTTACTGAAAGAACAAGTGGCTCATCAAATTAGGTAGGTAATTAAACAAGGTTTTTACTTATTTGAAAATCATCAAAAAGGCCTGTGAAAGTCATATTAATAGGTAAGATTTTCGTAAAAATTCTCACGAGCTAATAAAGAGTTAGCTCAAATATGTATGATAGTTAGATAAGTCCCATGCCTAATCGGTAGTCACTAAAAAGGCAATCCAATGTGTAAACCCTATAACATTGCTTAATGTTCAGATGATTTACACTAACACACTTCCCTAATAAAAAAATCTTTAAAAATTGTGAGGAAAAAAGAGATAATGCAATTGTAGATAGCCTTCCTTAGATTATATATATATGACATTGGTGATAATCATGGCAACCACACCTACATAATAATGAGCATGCTCCATAGTGTCCATAAAAATTATTTTTGATAAATTATCATCTCACTCAAAAATCATAAATGCATGCTAACAAACTGATCATTTGATCTTTGACATGTTGCATTGAGCCGTTTTATGGTATTTTATGTGTCACAATATCAATTTTGCTACAAAAATAAATCCTCTACACTCCATCCTACTATCCATCTCAAGATAACATTTAGATAGCCAATTTCATAGAAACATCTTATATTTTGATCATCATTTAGTGGACAGATGCTCAAGTCAGATGAAGACTTGCAAATTCATTCTTTCTTACTTAATGAAATAACACCCCATCTCCTTACAATGAATGGGGGTTTGGTTGTTAAACTACTTAATCTTTTTTTCTCTTTATTTTCTCTCCCTCAGTCTATTTTCCTTCATTGTCATTTTCTCACTTCGTGAAGCCATGTTTATCTCCCAAGTTAAAGGTTAATTCAATTTGAGCCATCATAGGAATTAAACATCTCCTATTCCTTTTTTTTTTTGGAACTAGTTTGGAACTAGTTTAGAGTTGAACCATTTTTTTTGGAACTAGTTTAGAGTTGAACCATCTCTCTTGTCAATCTTCACACATAAATTTCAATCATTTGCATTTCTTTGTTATGATCTTGTTAAGAAATATTCAACTCAATTGAAAATACATGAGCATTAAGATAGTGATACCCAACTAACTCTTTTATTACCCTTTTATATGACATTAAACAATAATGATGGAGAACTTTAACTCGTTTGTTTATGAAAAAGTAAAAAATTATACTTTTTCAACCATCAATCTTTATGGAAAAAATTTGATCATTCACAACCTTCATGCCCTTGTAGAGAAATATTAAGGATTAGTTGATATTTGGATATGTTGATTTTTTATCTATATTGAGTTTGTGGCATTTAGGCCTCACAAATGCTTTTTTTAATTCATTGGTTTATATTAGATGGATGAGTATCACTAGTTGAGTCCAAAATATAATATTTTATTATCAGGCTTTATATTTCTACCTATCAATGATGAGGCCAGCAAACACTCACCAAAAGCAAGCATCCACTACGACTCAAGGAAGATTTTACATTCATTCAAATCGAGCTTCATAAGCTAATTAGGCCAACATACTTATTTGGATCATAGATGCAATTTGATCTATTAGAAGATTAGGCATCCTATTCTATTTAGCTAGTCAACCACCAAGCCCTAGCTTGCATCCAAGCAATATATACCTCTTCTACTTCTTGGTCTATTTTACATATTTATTAATCAATCTTTAGCTACAATGCAGGCAGACGTCAAACCCTAAACTATAAATAAGAGTTCTCAAGGAGGCTTAAGGATTCACCTATTTTGATTGTTTTCCCCTTTGATGAACCTTAGCTATTAATTAATAGATTTTTCTTTCTATTTTATTGTCTTTTTTGAGCTTTTCTCACTTCCTCTAAATCAACAAAATTTTAATATGAACCAAAGACAATTAAGGACCAATTGTTTTAAAATTAATTCTTATTGTTAGGAAATTTCTTCTTTAATCCTAAATAAAAATCAACAGTGATAAAGACAAATTTTAAAAGTCATATTTGAATTATATAAAATATAATTATCATAAGAGGCTTTTACATACATAGCGCTCAATTTTTATGAATTTACTTATCTCACACCTAAACTTTATAAGTTAAGCACCCTTCCTATAGGAAAAAACTTAATCTATATTTTTATATATCTTTTCAAACATAGAAAAAGATGTTTTACTTGTAAAAATTAAAATTTAAACGTGAGATAAGTAAATGCATGAGAATAAGATGCTATGTATGTAAAGTTCCCATATAATAAACAATAAATATATGCTAAATAATCACACATCAATAAAATGAATATGTAATGGATAATCACACATCAATAAAATTAAACTATGATATATTATCATTAAATAAGCTCACATGCAAAATATGTTTAACTATTTTTTCATTAAATAATACACTATTTACCATTAATTTTAGTAGTATGTAATATGTCACATGTTAAATGACAACTAAACTAGCCCGTAAATGCAGACCACCAAATTGAACTCCGCCTAATTCTAATTGCTTTACATAAAACCCCCTACTTCAGTCATATCAGACATCAGGTCGAACACGACAGTACCTTCTGCAAACCATATTTCAATTGCCACCTGCCTCCTGCGCCCGGCTGCGCAGCTCATTCCATCCCTCCCTCCTCTCCCTACTCCGCCGAGGAATGCATCGAGATGAGGAGATCTGACCCCGACCTTGCCGTAAAACGCAAGCAGCACGCCGGTCGGTCCTTTCATCGGAAGCATGTCGAGGACGGGTAGACTCCTCCGTTTCTTCTCCTCCTCCTCCCATCTCTTTCCATCTTCCTCCTCTTAAGCGCAAACATCACGCCCCAAAATGGAAGATCTATCTTCACTATCTCCAAACTCAGAAGGCCGAAACGTCCTCCGAGGCCGCTACGAACTCGGCCGCGTTCTCGGCCAGGGCAGCTTTGCTAAGGTCTACATCGCCCGCAACCTCCGTACCGGCAAGAACATCGCCATGAAAGTGGTAGGCAAAGAGAAGGTCATCAAGGTGGGAATGACGGAGCATGTGAAGCGCGAGATATCTGTTATGAAAATGGTAACTCACCCGAACATCGTCGAGCTCCATGAAGTGATGGCGACGGTATCCAAGATCTATTTCGCGATGGAGCTTGTGCGAGGAGGTGAGCTCTTCTCCAAGATCGCCCGATCAGGCCGTCTCCGCGAGGATTTAGCTCGTCATTACTTCCGGCAGTTGATCTCCGCTGTCGATTTCTGCCACTCGCGCGGCGTGTACCATCGAGATCTCAAGCCGGAGAATCTCCTACTAGACGATGTTGGTAACCTCAAGGTCGCTGATTTCGGGCTCTCCGCATTCGCCGATCATGTGCACACAGACGGCCTACTCCACACCACCTGCGGTACTCCGGCCTACGTCGCGCCAGAGGTCATCGGGAAGAAGGGTTACGATGGCGCGAAGGCCGATCTATGGTCTTGTGGAGTCATCCTTTTCGTACTTCTCGCCGGGTTCCTTCCCTTTCAGGATGACAACATCGTCGCAATGTATAAGAAAATCCACCGAGGTGATTTCCGGTGCCCGCCTTGGTTCTCTCCCGACGTCCGCCGCCTGATCAACAAGCTGCTCGATCCTAATCCCAAAACCCGCATCACCGTAGCCAAGCTGATCGAAATTCCCTGGTTTAGAAAAAACCCTATTCCAAAATCAGTTACCGATACCTCGATTGCATCTGAGAAGAAAGAAGGCGAGGAGCCCCTGAAGCTTAATGCATTTCATCTGATATCTCTGTCCGAGGGCTTCGATCTATCGGCGCTCTTTGAGAGCGGGGAGAGTAGGGAGGAAGGAATGAGGTTCTTCACGAAGGAGCCGGCGAGCGGTGTGATATCAAGGCTTGAGGAGTTGGCGATGAGAGCACCTGGAAGGCTTCGGGTGACTAAGAGCTCGGCAGCCGGGGTGAGGCTCGAGGGGCTGAAGAGTGGCCGGAGAGGGCGGCTTGCGGTGGCCGCAGAGATATTCGCGGTGGCACCCTCTCTGCTGGTGGTGGATGTGAAGAAGGATGGGGGCGATTCACTTGAGTACCGGCGGTTCTGTAGCTCTGAGCTCCGGCCAGCTCTGAATGACATCATCTGGGCATCGTCTGGAGCTCAGGCCACCTCCGGCGCTTGAGCCGTCAGGTCATCTTTTCTTTCTCCTGCATTGGATATGTACGGTGAGTACTATGGAAGGCCCGGTGAGAGAAATCTTATTTGTAAGCTCCATTAAGTCTCTGTGGATTTTTGTTTTTGTGTCTCTGTTTTTATCTATTTGATGTATATTGTAAATTGTGAGTAGTAATCATAGTTGTAGAAATTTGAGTTTGATCAGATTGTATCATGCATGTTATTAATGTGTAATGCTTGTTTAATTATTAGCTTTGTTCAATGTATAATGCTTGTTTAATTCTAAGCTTTGTTCAATGTATGAGTTTTATTGTTGAATTATGATTTGTCTATGAAAAAGCATAAGAGTGGAGAGGGGTATCAGTAAGTCCGGTTGCTTAACTGAGTCGGCATGGCCGGTCGGCTGGATTTTAAGCCGATAGATAGCTCATTTCTTAACTAAGGGGTCCTTCAGAATTATTGTGATTTGTCAGGTTCTATTGTATTGTTAATTCTTGATCTCTTAAGAGGAATCTTAGGAGCGTCTGTCTGACAGCTGCTGATGGCAAGGAATTGGATGTTTTCCCTGTGACCAATCTATAGATTGGTAGGTCGATGCTTTCACTTGGCTTTACAGTGGAGGTTTGTTTGGATGTTTATATGTCTTGCTTAGTCTAATCGGTTCAGATTTAGATTCTTCTTTCTATCTTTCTCCTTGCTTGTCTTTAGTTCGTAAATTGGGTATTGGGTAAGTCAGGCCTCTTTGTCTCTTATGCTTGGACCCTCCTTTGTAGTATCCTTTTCTTTTGGACCATTAGATCTCATAGAAATTTGTGTTGGTATATTCTTGATGTATATTTATAATGATTGTATCATTCTATTAATTTTAAATATTTCTAACAAAATCTTTATTCAAATTCCTTAGTTTGTTATATATATGAAATTAAATTCAGTATTCACTTTGTAGGTACAGGAGATAGTACTTTAGATGCATTTAGGTAAAATAAATATTAACATTTACATATATAATATTGATGTGAGTTAGAAAATTCGTGACAGTAAAGTAGCAGATTATCGTCTTAACGCGGTACGGTGGTACGAAGATTCATGACACTCAGAAGAGAAAAAATAATTAGTAATGACACCAAAATTTTTTCAATAGAAAGCCCAGAAAAGGAAAAAACCACGGGGTCTGGTCCAACTGAAGAAATTGGCTAAATAATGGATATTATATGAACAATCCCTTGTCCCACACGAGGAAATTAGTTGAACATTCTTCAAAGTTACAACGTCGGTGCACAAATGAACTTGTTGTAAGAAGTGGGTGACGGCTGATGACCATCTGTATAGGCCGACATGTGGTGGTCGATGGTGGTTAGCGGTGATCAACGACAGTCGACTACGATAGGCTGTGATCAACGGTGGTCGGTGGTGATTGACGGTGGTCGGCGGTGATCAACTATGACAGGAGTGGTGCTAGACCTTATCTCCTCAGAGCTTCAAGTCCTTTCTCAACCCTAAAGCTCTCTTTCCTCTCATGAGAGGGGTGGGGCTCTATTTATTATGTTCAGAGTACAATTAATTTAGGAGTATTAACCACTTTAATCGGACGATCCAGAGAGCTTCATTCGATTAGACAACATTTGATGGAGTTGTACTTCTCATTCGATAACTTTAATGATTCTCTTCTGGCTCCCTTCACCTTGTTCTTGTAAGTAGCGAACGAGGTGACCATTGTGTTCCAAATGTTATATTTCTTTCTTTAATTGAAAACATCTTTCTATCAAATGTCTTTTTGCATGGTGGAAATGATAATATTGAGACTGGTCTCCACCATCTGGATTTCTTAACAGCCTTGGCCACTTGACGATCTCTTTATCCTTAATACTCATTAAGATGTTGACATGTGACATGTTGAGTGGCGTGTATATTTTTCTAATCATGGCTCATGATTCCCCCGTGGTCTGGACTTTTTTCGCTGTGATATTTGATTGGTATCCTCGACGTTATTCTTGTGTTTGTTCCCTCAATCACTCAAATTGTTCCTTATGTGCAATGATAACATCGTCTGCAGAGATTTGAGCTTCGATGCCATGGATGAGATCAGTGTAAGAGTGCATTGTCTTCCGCATAAGTGATAAATAGAAATTTCCTGGGCTGAGCCCTCCAAGGAAGACTCCTCTCAGTAACTCTGGATCCACTCCAGGAATCTAGCGAGCTTCAGTAGGGAACCTGCAGAAGTATTCCTTAAAGGATTTCCCCTCATTATGGAGAACTCCTAATAAATGAGATGAATCTTTGATGATTCTTCTATTTGCTATGAACTGCTCTACGAACTATCTGATGATCTCATTGAAAGTGTTGACGGTGCCCCCAAGGAGAGAGTAGAACCATGTGCGAGCTTGACCCTTGAGAGTTGTTAGGAACACTTGACAAAGAAGTGCATCAGATGGTTTGATAGTGGTCGGCATGCTCGTATGTGTCAGTTACCCCTTCGTAGACATCAATGTTTGAGAGTTTGAAACCTGTTGGGATAGGGTTTTGGAGAACTGCGTCGGCCAAAGGTGATCGGTGGTAGTTAGTGTTGTAACTTGGAAAACCTAATAACTCATTCCCGCCTGTGGGATAAGTGGTCGCAATTTTAATCATCTTTTTATAGTAAAACTCTTCAGCTGGGTCAGTCCCCATGAATTTTCTCTTTTATGGTTTTCCACGTAAGAACTTATCTTATCATTATTAGTTTATTTCTCTTTTTTGGGTGTTGAATCTTCGTACCTGCTAAGACGTTTATCCGTCACTCTACTGCTGCAAATGTTCTAGCACACATCAATACTATTAATTTAATGCGCGATAAATTTTGTTTGCATAGAAATTAAATAGCTTGATAATTTACTCATTAATCTGTTTGATATTAACTCGATTATCATCACATGAAACGAACAAAAATCAAACTCAAATGAAAACTAAACTTGAACATAAACACAAAGATTGATTAGAGCTCGAGCTCAAATTTTATAAATAAGTTCAAGCTTGAACACAACCCCAATAGTTCAATTTGGGCTCAAAATCAACTCAAACTTTAATTTTATAAACAAGCTCAAACATAAATATAGTGCCACTCTACTTTGCTTGATTCATTTCCATTCCAATATATTTAGGAAAAATAAAACTATACAGTTTGGTGGCGTTGCTCTATATCACAAGACAATTTTGATTCAGATTCGTCTGATATTAAACTTGATGTATATTTTATGTAATGATTTGTCGCTTTGTCTCAAAATAATTTGCAATAAAAAACATTGTAGGTACAAATCAATAATTTATATGTCTCATTTTATTATTCTACCCTTCTATGATTGGAAAATTATTGCATGCGGCCGCATGCAGAGATGCATGCAGTACCCGATTTACACCGTAGATTACGGTGTTCTATGGTGAGGATGCAATCAAATTTTTTTTTTGTTTTAAAAAAATACAAAATTTAAAGTGAGGTCCACCAAAATACATCCTCAATGTAGATTACCGTGATCTACGGTGTGGATCGGATCCGTATACAATAATTTTTCATCTCATAATTTTTTTATTATTTTGAAAAAAAATTAGCTGCGCAAGAAACAGACAAGATGGAAGAATTGTCAAATTGCGATAAATTCATAATATTTTTATCAAGTAAATGATTTGATCAGCTATTCAATTGTTGTGAGCAAAAACATTGATGAGTATAGAGATATATAAACTCCTTAATATTATATGAAATTCCAATACAAATAAAAGAATAGTTGACAGAGGATGCATTATTAAAGGTTTTAACGTAGAAAACCGGAAAAGTAAGAAATCATGGGTTCTGATCTAATTGAAATTAATATTTACATTATTCAGATGTATGCAATAACATTTGTTTATCTTAGAATAGTAGAAAATAATATTAGAAGAGTGTTCAAATTAGTTACAATCGATAGATGTCCAAATAAAATTTATACAGAATCACAAAGTTCCATATCACATCAATTTGAGTCACATAACATAACAGCTTAATGAAAACAAAAAAATAAATCAACTATCAGTAGTAGCAACATTCAAGTCAACAATATCATTTAACGGCAGTCAAATCACTCGTAGCCAACATCTTCTCCTTCTTCTTCCTTCCCTTGATTTCCCTCCATAGGTAGGTGAATTGCACAGTCGAAAAAACATCCTTCTTAAGGTGAAAGTTTCACATGGGATCATGAATAGGGTCTTATTCTGATCCTCCAAAGCTATGGGAATCTGATTGTATCATGAATATCCATCTAAAAAATTAAAATTGGGTGGTTAGCTAGCCTATCCGGCTTCTGGTTAAGAAAGGGTAAAGGGAAATGATATTTTCTCATGACTATGTTTAATTTTCTATAATCAATGCAAATTTGTCAACCAATGACATTTCTAGTAGATATTAATTTATTTTGTTCATTCACTACAACAGTCACTCCCCCTTTTTAAGTGCACAATAAATATGACTAACCTAGGCACTATCTGAGATGGGATAAATAATGTGTGCATCAAACCATTTCATTGTCTCTTTCTTAACTTCTTTCCTAACAGAGTTGAGTCTTCTTTGAGGGTTCGCCTTAAGTTTATGATTTTCTTCCATAAGGATCCTGTACATGCATATTAAAGGAGTGATCCCCTTAATGTTTGGTAAAGTCCATCCAAAGCCTTACTTAAAACTCCCCAAAACTCTCATCAATTTCTCCTCTTGTATGCTACTGAGTTCTAAGGATATGATAATAGGCAAAGTTGATGAATCTCATAAGAAAGCATATTCAGATATATAGGAAGAATTTTCATCTCTAATTCAGCTGGTTCTTCTATAGAAGGGACTAAAGGTATAGAATTTCCAGTGATGACCAACAACTCAAACCTCTCCCTATAAATCCTTAGAATGACCTCTAAAAAAAAGAGTTGATTCTTCCCTAGAGTCATGTCTATCATCCTCAATCAAGCTTAACTCTACTATATCAGCTTCACAAATTTTCTAAAATTGGCTTCTACTAAATCGATCCACTAAATTCAGCATAAAACATGAATCCTCATATTATTCAGAAGAGAATTTCATAGATTTTAAGACATTAAAAGTTACATCATGATCATTTACTTTCATAGACAACTCCCCTTACTGCACATCGATCATCGCCCTACTAGTAACTATAAATGGTCTACGTAAGATGATGCACATTTTTGTATCTTTCTTCATATCTAAAATAATAGAATCTACAGAGAAGATAAACTTATGCACCTTAACTAAGACATCCTCTATAACCCTCCTATGGTAAATAAGATATTGATCAACAAGCTGAAGTGTTATAGTAGTAGGCTGGAAATCTCTTAATCCTAACCACTTAAAGATCAATAGGAGCATTTGAACTTTTTCTGCACAAGTGGCAAACATTAATATTTTTTCTTATAGTCAAATTTGTAATTTTGCCCTTTTTGATATACTTGTTCGCCCAATTTTTTTAAAAAAAAAATTAAATAGTAGATGATTTTGCCCCCCCCCCCCCCCCAAAACAAAATAAAACTTCAACTTTATGAATGAGAGCAATAATACCTCTCATATTTTATTTTTTTTTTAGAAAGAATAGTACACAGTTAATGAGATTAAATTTTTTTTAAAAAAAAAGAATAACTTTGTCATTATCATAAGCAAAACTTTATGTCCATATATTTTCTTAGTTGTCATGAGTAACATTGGATCAAAATATGCCAACTATGAAGTGTTTTTGCGGGCCCAATTCTTGGACTAACTTAATGTCAAAATAATGTTATAGTATTCTTTTAAAGCATACGAAACTTACGAATGCCGGGAGCCCAATGCTTGCAAAGATGGGCTCCCATTCTCAAAGGTTGCGTTAAATGTTCATTCTTGATGGGCTGTTAGTCCAAGTAGACATACCCACCCCCTAGTGATCCAGTTCCACGCAGTAATGTACGTTAAATAATTATTTTTTTTAATTAATGAATCAATAAAAGAAATAATTACTAGACCGTTGCCGTATGTTGGATGCGAGGCACAAACGCACTTCGACATATCTTCTCTCATTACTTTATCAAAGGAGGTAATTGTTACAGTTTATAAAAATATGTATTATCTATATATTGATTTATTTTAAAAATTAAGACGTATTTGAACGTTTAATAGATTAGTTAGAAAAATTTTAAATATTCCAATATAAGGAACAGATACTTATGAATATATCTAACAAAGGAAAAGGATAGTTTACATAATACCTGTGAGCTGTTGAATGGGAAAGGTTGAGAATGTTGGGCATGCATCAAAACAGTCATGTGTAGAGAAGGAGACAATATATAGAGGAGAAGAACCTTCTAGAATGGTCAAATACTCATGCAATAGAATCATAAAGTTAGGATACCAATCATGCCAGAGGGGGAACAATGGTAGTGGGAGTGAGCTTAGATCCTTCTGCAGGTTGATGGTTCTTCGGGAGAACTGTCAGCTTGGAACAAATATCACAAAACTGGTGTTTTGAGAGAGCTTTTGAAAGGATATCCGTTGGTGGATTCCGAGATTAAATGTGTTGCAGTTGAATATGATCTCGTAAGAAGTGGTGATCCATCTCTATATATTATGTTATCGAATGGAATATAGGATTTTTAGCCAAAGAAATTGCAGATATGTTGTTATGGTATAAAGTTGTTGGTCGAGTGATCAGAATTCCAAACCCTTTTGTAAGTCGCCTAAGCCATCTAATTTCTGTAGTACCATTTCTAAGGCACGATATTTAAGCTCCATAAAGAACCGAGACACAGTCGACTGTTTCTTGACTTGCCAAGATATAAGCATATCACCAAGGTAGGAGCACGTGCCAGTACTGGATTTGCAATCGGATTGATCTCCTGCCCATGAGCTGAAGATTACCTGCTGCAATTCTCATACCGAAGTCACTAGTTCCTTTTACGTAGTGCAGTAGATGAAAAATTCATAATCATCATTAAAACCAGAAGGATCAAAGGAAACAACAACATTATTAAGAATTTGAAAAAATGTCAAAACACACACACACCCGCAGATATATATATATATATATAATGCGTGCTAGAAAATTCAAAAATTCACGGCTGTAGAGTAATGAATTATCGTCTTAGCATTGCGCGTGAATTCAACACACACTCAGATAAGAGAAAACAACCCATAATGACATTAGAAATTCTTACGTGGGAAAGATGTAAAAGGAAAAAATCACGCAGTCTGACTTAGTTATAAAAATTCACTATAAGTTAATGATTATATAGAGCACTTGTCCCACTGGCGGAAAGAGTTATAATTTTTTTCTTAATTATAACATTGATGTGCGGATGAGCATGTTGCAAGAAATCGACGGTGATCGATGGTGATTGGCGGCAACCGACAAATGGGGGTTGACAGTGGTCGGCAGTGGTCAACGGTGTTGGTGGTGTTCGACGGAGATAAACAGTGGTCGACGACGGCAGGAGTAGTGTTGGACTTCAGCTCCCTCTCAAAGCTTAAAGCACTTTCTCAAGCCTCAAACTTTCCTCCCTACTTAAGAGAGGGGTGAGGCTTCTATTTATAGAGTTTCAGTTATAATTAATGATGGAATGTGAACCACTTTGATTAGACGATTCGGAGAGTTTTCTTTGATCATAAAATGTTCGATAACATTTGAGCGTCTTAACGATATCAGAATTGAGTGATATTGGGATCGTTAAATTCATCTTATTGAGACGCTCAATTGAACATAAACTAGTTAGAATTGACATCCATTTGGCCTTCGAAATGTGTCCAAAAATTTTTCAAAAGCGATTTAATGGCTTGATTGAGGCTTAATTGGCTCAGATTGGACTCACTTTGGTATCATTGGGTCTGTCACGTCAAGTCAGCCAGTTTGACTATAAGTTTACTAAAATCGAAGATCTAGATGACTTTTAATTAAAGTTTAAACGTTTTTTTGTTTAAAAGTGCACATTGAGATTGTTTCATGCAAATTTTGGAAATTTGTTCAAGAAGTATCAATATATATTATTGTGTGTACTCACGCATGCGTCCTTGTGTGTGATTGTGTGTGTATTGGGCATTTCTTCGATAAAGATTCTTCTTTTTTTAGCCTATTTATTTTGTTTTTCTCTCATAGGTATTTAGGGGTTGTATGATAATGGATTTAAGTGGGATTTAACTGAAAATAATTTCAAACAGAAGAAATGTCAATAAGACTAACTAGAATTGCTAAAGCAGTTACCATATAACCCCTTAAGGTGATGATTCATTAGACAATTTTGAAAAATTTCACTTTTCAATGGTGGGGATTGACTAGGACTCTTTATTTAGTTGTTTTGGTTTTGATGTTGGTTATTGTCATATTTTCTACTTTGGTTATCATTTTTCTCTCCTTTGAATGCTAGTTTTACTATTAAAGGAGTTTTCCCTTTTTGTGCTAATGTAAACATTTTGGGAAAAACCTCATCTCTTATTTCAATGCTATTTTCTGATGTTATTGTGACATGTGATTTTCATGACGAAAGAGTAAGACATTTAACATCTTTAAGAGTTACAATGTTGTTACAATGAAAACCTAAAAAAATGACAAATCAGAAAACATAACCTAGTTAAAATGATTATGTTAGTATATGTTATCATTTATAAATGATCAATTTTTCATAATCATGAGATATATTTGTACATTATAGTAGACATAAATTATAAATAATGGATTACATGATGGATATTGGAAGAATCTTGAAGCAATAATGTTATCATTAAAAGATTGTATACAATCTCCATTCTCCTTTACAAAGTAAAGACCACAGTCCAAGAACTCTAGTATAAATATTGATATTAATGTCAAGAATCATAATTTGAGTCAATAATATGTATTGGCTTTATTGGTGATGGTGTAAATTAGCAGTGTTAGAAACAAGTAAAAAAGCTGATGGACGTCGATGTTGGTATAGCTAGAAATATTACATGGGATGATCGCATGCATCAATGAAATGACACAAAGGTGCTAATAAAAAATTTTCCCTCTAAAAATTTTGGTGAAAAAAATGAGAATCGTGGTTGAAGTTTCGACTAAACATCACTGAAATGACACAAGATACTAATAAAAAAATTTTCCTCTAAAAATACAAAAAAAAAGTTGGCATGCTTTCCATTTAGGGGTATTCTATTGTTTATTTTTTAACTCTTTGAAAGCATGGCTTGATTTTTCTTTTTTTTTTCCGATGATTATGTGCATCTTTATATATCTATCAAAAGCATATAATCTAAAGCTTTATTTTATAATTTTTAATATATTCTTAACATTCAGAAGCCCTAATGTGAAATTATGATATCCTTATCATCAATAATTTTTCGCAATCACATATGATGTTAAAAACCTTTGAATTTCCCTTACGGACGTAGATTATGTCTAAAGATACCTTCATAGATTTTTCATAGTTAAATAAGTATGATTATTAGGTTAAGGAACTCATGATCATTAATTTATAAATCTTTTATTTGTTGATTGGATAGTTGGATAATTTATTGTAACTTATATATTGCTAAAATGAATTGATTTTTTCTTAGAATCTCCCATAGATGTGCGGATGTTATATAAGAAAATTTGTACTTTTTTTCTCAAAGCAATTATCTCTAAATATAAAAATATTTTATTGACTCTTAATCAATGATTCATGCCCTACACTATAACCATAGAAATTTTTTTCAAATTGTTGATTGAATAAATCTTAATAGTGGGATCATACATAAAATTTAGTTATCTATATTCCATCATAATTTTTTGTTATATTTAACTCTTATCTTTTTTAGATATGTATTTTTACATCTTAGTTCCTTCATAATTTTTTGTTATATTTAACTGTTATCTTTTATAGATATGTATTTTTACATCTTAGTTCCATCAAAAATAGAGCTTCATATTCAATTGAATATTTCTGTCAAGATTTGTGAAAAGATGGAACTAAAGAAGAGATGAATTTAATATTTCTCCAAAAAGTGTGTTGAACTGTGAGCAAATGATATACTTTTCTTCTCTAATATCAAGAGATTGATTGTATCCAAAGAAAAGTTAAAAAAAAAGATTAGACTGATGTCTCTAAAAGTTATGAAAATTCTTAAGTTTAAGATATTGTCTTCCTAAGTGCTAAAGCTAAAAAAAATTTGAACTTTCATTGAGGACTTCAGGATATCTCTGACATATGCTTACTTGTTTGAAATAGAGGACCAACATCATCCCTGTCTTAAATGGATATATATATATATATATATATACACGAAGCTAAAATGTTATGGAAATACTAATATGATTTTCATTAGCCTATGATATTGTAAAACTTTAAGAACAAGAACTGAAGGAGGTTACAATTGTGCCTTCTGAGACATTGGATCTCCCTTCCCCTGACACGCAGAATGCGTAGATGTGTGCACCCCGCATATGAAATGCCTTGAACTCATAACCCTGCAAATGGAAGGCCATGAACTTAGCATTGTAGTTAAAAGACAAAGCTTTCAACTATTAGGCTAAAGATGGATTGCATGCCTTCTGAGATTGGAGTTATTGTTGAAAGAGTATTCCACCAATTAAGCTTCATTAATAATGGTGGAAAGTATGCCAATATCTTATAGATATAATAATTTTTTCATGTGTGTATAAAAAATAAATTATTTTTTACTCAACACATAAATGTCTTCTTCTTTGTTTCTTTAATGACCTTAAATTATATGAAGGATGTCAAAGTAAATCTGCTCAGAAGCTTAGTCTATTCGACAATTTTTATTAGAATGCTCAATATTAACCATTTTGTAATGTTAAGGAAAATTCATCATTTATATTTTTTTATCAATTAAATGTTATTTGTTAGAGTATTACTCGATAATATTAATTGATGTGAAGAAAGTCAAATTAAATCACCATGAGAAGTCATTCAAATTGTAATTAACCTTTTTAGACCATGATTGTGACCTTGCCTGAGCACAAAAAGTTTAATTGGGATTTTGTGTTTTGAAATTAAAAATGATTTAAAAGCTTCTTAAGAAATTTTATATGTTTTTGGAAAGCTTTGAGAAATTGAATTACTAATAAAATTGCTTATGGTGCATAGAGAAATGTTAGATGGGAGAACTTGCGTGACTACAACCACATCAAAGAAGTTAACATAAGCATTACTCTAAGGTTGCGCCTAGAGTTGCACTTCAGTCCTGACTTGCTTTTCTTGGAGCTATGTAATAATAGATTATAATATGAAAAGAGATTTATTATTAAAATTATGCGTAGGATATTATCCTTTTGATGTTATATAATCAAATTTGTCATGATGACAAAGAGATTGCCTTATAATTAGCATGCCAAGAGTGTTGATGCAAACAACCTTTTGTGGGTTTAGTCAAAGTTTTCATCCGATACGGAGTGATTTTTCATAGACATATCCAAATTATTATATGCAAGAATATTCATAACAATAGAGTGAGAGAATTTAAAAACTTGTTTCATTTGTATATGGATTCAACAAATATAAATAAAAGATGATTAATAAAAAATACCAAAGTTTTTATGTTGATAGTCTGAAAAAAAGAAAAACTTTGTGGCTTATCTTGATTTCATTAATGTATATTATTAGCTAAAAATTAGTCCATTCCTTATAATTGAGGAAGACATCGGTACGATATGACAGATAAAATCTAAAGGCGATGGATTCTATGTTTAAAATTACAAAAATCTTTAAGCATTCAAGCTATCTTCAATAGTTCATTTATAGTCACTTTACAAAAATCATTAACGATGCAAGTTATTGTTGTTGTTGCATCTAGATATATACCAATTGATGTGGTATATATATAAATCAAACAGGAGAATGATCGACGAAGTGAAAAATAGAACGAGAAAAAATCACACCAGAAAAGAACAGTAACACCACAGCGGAACACACAGATTTACGTGGTTTGACAAATTGCCTACGTCCACGGAGTTGCAGAGGATTTTACTACTTAAGGAATTTACATCAGTCGATCACCTCGACTTACAAGAGGAATCTCTCACTCTCACTTCGTTGCTCTCTCTTCTTCTCTCTCTGTTATTCTCTCTCTACACCGAGATACACCGAAGAAACTTTACACCGAGATACACCGAAGAAGACAAACTTATAAGAGAAATAAACTCAATTTCTCTTCTGTCACAAGCCATCAAGAAGAAGCCTAGGGAGAACCATCTTCTTCTTCTTCCTTCTACCACAAGGAACTACCGCTTGCACTTCTCTTCCTCTACTCCAAGGAAACCTTCATCTATTCCGAGGAAACCAAAAAAGAACTCAAACCGTGACTTCTTCAAACTAAAGGAGAGCTGCCTCGCAATACCTTTTATCACGAACAGGAAAAAATGAAGGGATGCTTCGCTTCGCGTCAGAGAATGGCGGGAACGGTTGGGGCGCGACTGAAGAGGCGGGAGGTGCGACTCTTCGCGAACAGGAACGAGAGCGGGATCTCGACGTTTCGCAAAATAGAGGAGGCGGGAGCGGGAGATCGGTCTCCAGCGCAACAGTTATCTTAAAGAGTTCATTTATAGTCACTCTGATTATTTTCCTCCAAGAATTTTATCTTGACAGCGACAATCATTAGTTGATTCAACATTGTGTATTACTTTATTGGTGATGATGTGCGTTATAGTTATTAGTAATATCATATGAAAAAATTTGCAAGTGTAACTGTTGGTGTTGATGATGTGCATCAGTATTAGGTGTGCATTAGTTTTGTAGGCAATAATATACATTAATGTTTTTCATTGGTCTTATAGATGATTGAAACAAGTAAGCAACAAAGTTGATGTGCATTTGTGTTATCATAAGAAGGTGGTTTGGAGGCTATCACGATCAATTGATGTTAGTCAAGGTTCATAAGCTAGTAATGATGGTCAAAAGACTATAGTACGACAAAAATAATAGAAGTTTGTTGATGGATAATAGTAAGGGATTATAATTGAGTAATATTGGGTTTTGAGAATATAGTCGAGTAGCAGTGGTTAGGTATTTATAATCAATAAAATGCTATAGAGCATTCATTGTTAGGTAAAGTTGGTTGGTCAATCATAGTCAAGTGACAGTATTTGAATGGTCATATCCATATAATAATAATCAGAAAACCAGAGTTAAGAAATTATGGTTAGAAGGTTAAAGATGACCGATAATGATCGGGAAACTATAATTTGATGATGGTGATTAGTGGACTATAGTATGTGATAGTGGTCGAACTGTTATAAACAAGCAATTGTGTTTGTAATTGGACGACTGTGGTTTATAGACTATCGTCAATCAATGCTTGTATGGAGATCTTGATTGGGTAATCGTGGTTGAGTGATCATAATTAGGCGATGTTGGTTGAGCGACGATGGTGTGATGGTAGTGGTATTTTAATGGCGTAGATTTGATAACAATTGTATAATCGGGGTGGTCTGGCAACCGTGATTCAACTAAGATAAAGTGATGGCAATTCGACCATAAAGGATGGGTGATGTTCTAACAGCAGTGGTCAATAATAATAGTCAATGAATAAGATAAGGTACGTTGGTTTGATGACTGGTCATTTGGTGGCACAATAATGATGATCAAGCAGAGGTCTAATGGCATCGATCAAGTCGTAGTTTGACGGTTGTGCTTACATAGAGCTCCAATATTCTTCAAACCTCTAACCTCCCTCAAAATCTAAGTTTTTGTCCTCATTATTGTAATGAAGGTGTAATCTATTTATAAATATCTTGAGCGCCATTTTAATTATTTTGCCTGAAACCCTAAAACACTGTCGAATAGCCCGGAGCAAATTTTGTAGATCTTAGGATAGTTTTTGAAAGTTTAATTGTTTTGATAAGGATAGTTTTTGAAAGTTTAAGTGTTTTGATAATGTTAAAATTAATCATTATTAAGCTCATTGAATTCGTCTCATAGAAATGCTCAATTCGACAGCAAAAAATGTAAGTCTCATAGAAATGCTCAATTCGACAGCAAAATATGTAAAACTTAATGTTCATTTAATCATTCAATTAATACTTTAAAACTTTAATTAAACTTCAAATATATAATTTGAGCTAATTAAGAGTAGATTTATCTATTTTTATTGCCAATGTGTTCATCTGGCCTCCATGCCTCATTCCACCAGCTATATTAAGTAAATATTTTCACAGTTGCATGTGACGTCTGCCATATAATTTATGCACCGTTGCTCTATCTCTGACTCATTAGAGACAGATCACTTTGACTGGAGTTTTCGTTTTCGTCCAATTAAATTTGATAAATGCTTTTTTAGTGAAAGAAAGTCTATTGGGCCAAAAAGCCAAAAAATAACTAAATTATGGAAATAAGCATTAACAACTTTCAACTGATTATCCAGTGACCGAGCCAAAAAATAAAAAATAAAAAAAAAGGCATAAAATAATTTTTTGGGGCATTTACATATATAACACTTAATTCTTATGTATTTGCACATCTCACACCTAAATTTTCGTATTTACACATATAGCACTCATTTATTTAATATCATAGAAAATAAGCAGAAATATCACTTTTTAAAGCGTATAAGGTATGTAAATACATAAAAATTGTGTGCTAGTTATGTAAATTTTCATAAACTTTCTTACACTTTATGTTGAGAAAATAAGGGCGAAGAAAAACAGTAATAACGACACAAATCCAGAAGAACACAGAGATTTAACGAGATTCGGCAAAGATGCCTACATCCTCGGGAGCAGAGCGGCGACCTCCTTTTCAATATTCAGAAAAGAATACAGAATACAAAATTCAACTCTCTCAAAGACCTAGGATTACAAACAGGTCTATTTATAATCCTAGAGTAAGCCCTGCAGTACAATATGTAATTCCCAAATTACCCCTGTACCGTATAGCCCCAACCTATATAACGTAACTTTCCAATTTGGACAGATTCTTTCGCTCCGCTCCGCTCCGCTTCGTTCCAGCGTTTGTCCCTATATGGTATATGAGCCACACCATAACAAATCTCCATCTTGGCGAATATCCAGCCCCTTAGGAGAAAAGATACCTGGGAGTTACACCTGCACCAATGTGGGTTAGGCCATCATGCTTCTGCTGCGCCCTCGCTGATCTCAACCCACTGAATTCCAAGAGACACATCTCTTCAATTCCAAGAGACATCTCTTCATTCCAAGAGACTCCAAATCCTGGTATTATGAGTCATTCCTAACAATTCGCCGCCTTGACGAATATCCAGCCCCTTAGGAGAAAATGCATCATGAAGTTTCTTACACCATAGTGGGTTGGGCAACCATGCCAACTAGCAACTGCTAACATTCAACAAGTTCAAGCAATTCAAGAACTTGTTGAAAATACCTGGCTTGGTCAACATACTTGCTGCATTTCCATCATATGATCCGACAGAGTTAACTCCACCTACAACTGCACTCCCCAACAGTTTATAGATAATACCATCAGGTTTCATAGCTCGTAATGTCTTCAAAATTCCTTGTGCCAACAAATCTTTCACATTTGTTTGCCACAATCCGATATTCCTTGTTCCATCAAACTTCACTATCTCAAATTTTGCACCAGACATCACCATTCGAATTTAATCCTGCAGTGAATTTTAC
>NW_018164666.1:3076394-3083038 GCF_001263595.1 Phalaenopsis equestris
CGTAGCCCTTTATCCGAACTGCTTCGCACCTGTTCGTTCCCGCGAGCCCGTCCGCCTTGCGAACAATTTTGATCCTGCAACAAAAACTTTTCTGCAAACAAAATCCTCTGCAAAAAATCCTTGCTTGAAACCTCTCTCTCTCTTTTTTTTTTTTTAACAAAGAAAAGCTTTTCCCTTAATTAAGGAATATTGCTTAATTAAATTTCTTTAATTAAGTTTTTCTTAATAAAATACCTTTAATCAACTTATTATTTTTTTTTTTTAACTTTCCTTCAGTTGGAGACAAAAGCTCCAATTAAGCCTCCCTGTAGCAGCAAGGGAATATTCTTTTATTGGAAATAAAGGATTACTTTCCAATTTCTCAAGCAGCAACAGAAGGAATTCCTTCCAGCGAAGGAAATTTTGGGATTTCCTCCCGTCTCCGGCTTCTCCTCCAGCAAGCAGCAATAGAAGAAATCGCCTCCCAAGGAATTCGGGAAACGAAATCGCCTCCGTATTCCCTTCCGATTTTGCAGCAACAGAAAAGGAAAGAAGCTGAGCCGAACCGCTCACCTTTCGGTCCCGTGCGAAGGAAGGCCTTTGAAGCACTGGTCGCGATCCTCTGTCCCGCGCGACAAACTCTTGTCTTCGACCGGAACCGAAGCCCTGTCGCGATCGATCCTCCTTCCGAAGCCTGCTGCGAATTCTTTCACGAACTTGTTCGGAACTGCGGCAAAACTGCGGCAAAACCGCCGAAACTGACGTCTGTGATTCCTCTGTCGCGATCCAACGTTCACGAACTCCTCCTCTGCGATTTGCCTCTGCCGAAGAATCCTCTCGCGATGTTGCCGCCCGAACTCCGGCGGGAACTCCTTCCGCCGGCCAGCGAAAAATTCTCGAACTCCCGCCGCCAACAAGAAAAAAAGTAATCGACACAAATCCAGAAGAACACAGAGATTTAACGAGGTTCGGCAAAGATGCCTACATCCTCGGGAGCAGAGCGACGACCTCCTTTTCAATATTCAGAAAAGAATACAGAATACAAAATTCAACTCTCTCAAAGACCTAGGATTACAAACAGATCTATTTATAATCCTAGAGTAAGCCCTGCAGTACAATATGTAATTCCCAAATTACCCCTGTACCGTATAGCCCCAACCCATATAACGTAACTTCCCAATTTGGACAGATTCTTTCGCTCCGCTCCGCTCCGCTTCGTTCCACCGTCTGTCCCTATATGGTATATGAGCCACACCATAACACTTTACTGGGCACATTGGCTATAAAAATTTTCTTACACTTTACTCTAATTTTCAAAGTTTCTGTTATGAAAATTGAAGCGGAATAAAACATGAATCGACACAAATCAGAAGAAGAATACAGAGATTTAACAAGGTTCGGCAAAAAATTGCCTCCGTCCTCGGGAGCGAGCGGCAGTTTCACTATCTCAGAGAAGTTACATACCCATAGGGTTACACATTTAGACATATACAAACCCTCAGATAAAATTACAATCACGCCCTCGCTCCTCTCAACCCCCATTTATTTCAAGAGACTTCTTTTCACCAGGAAACACAACTCTTCACAAGAAACTACAACTCCCTAGATATGAGTCATATCTAATAGTTTCCAAACATATCTTTCAACAGTCCTAATTTTGTAATTAAAATAAGTTAAATATAAATATTATAATCATTACATCAGCTTGCAATATCTAACTGGCAATCTAACAATTCCTATCTTATTTGTAACATATCAGAAATTTAATATAAAAAAATAGTTACTTAAAAAAGAATAATCTATCATCATGACAAAAATTAAATATAAATTCTTTACACTTTACTTTTTATTTTTTATTTTGTGATACCCTATCTTTAGAACGTGATGAGCCAAAAATATTCCATTTATTGAGAAAAACAATGGGAGGTTATTGAAGGCAGGTCAATTGAGCCCAGTGGTGGTCCATCTCTCAATTATTAGCAAGCTAGGCCGATTCCTCTTGTAGTTATTCTCTGCGGCACATTCTTTTATGGAAAAGTTTCCAAATATGGCTCGTAGAGCTACACGTTAATCAAAAGATTCAAAAGTGTGGAGTGCCATTTATTTCTCCTCTAAATTTTAATCCTAAACGATCCCTTATGACTTCTCAAATGGTATTTTGAAATGGGTTATAATTGTCTCTCGTCTTCTACTATCATCTTATTCATCTTTCCTCTTAGTTCGTTCACATGCTGCCACGAATTCTTTGGAGTGATCCTTTATTGTTCTTCGTTTCTAGTTTAAATAAAAAATCTTGCTAGATTTTGATAATGAGTTTCATGCTCGGTACATCTTTTAGGATGTTAAATCCCTTTGGGACGTGAAATCTTGTGTAATTTGTGAACTCATACAATTCGAGAGCGACCTTAATGAAGGAGCGAGAGGAAACTAAGGGATTTTCGAGAGAGATGATTAGAGAGTTTTATTATGGTTCAGGATTGCTAGATCTCCCTCCTCTTTCTCCTTTTTTTATTTATATACTATGAAGCCTGTGTACCTGTGAAGGGGTCTAAAGAATAAGTTATAAAACTAGGTTATATGTCATATAATACCGATCTTGAACAGACTCATTGTTGACAAGAATTGCCCGTGTGAATTTTCATGATGATAATAACTGGTGATATGTCAGACTGAAGTTCTCTTTCTTATGTCTCGAAGAACTGCTCGTCGAGCTCCGTGGTTTAGCTAGGTAGTTGTTGACGAATTTGATGGGAAAGTCCAGCCAACTCACACGAGTTTGGAATAATAACTCAAGCAACATGAAGCTCGATTGGATAAGGCTTGATAAGTTCATTTTGAAGAACTCACACCAATGTAAGCGTCCTTCAGAGGTACTCATGAGATCCTTCTGCAACAACATAAAAAAGGAAAATAAAAAATTCAAAAAAAAATATATATATCATTAATGCACTATGGCTGCCCTGAGTGGAAGCATGTGAAGCACATCCAATGCGGGCCCACATCATATGAACGTGTCTTGTGCTTACTGATCTCGTAAATCACAGAAACTTATCTACAAGTCACGTTCTAAGCAAATAATATTAATTAAGAAAACGTATAATTAAGATAACGAAATTGATCGTGCTATTTTGACTTTGCTAACTTAATATAATAATCAGAAAACATTAAAAACCTGACAATTGATTATATAAATTATGCAAATTTTAAGCGATCGTCAGTACTGTCCGACCAGATGCTACAGTTCAATTCCAGCTTTTGGGTGCGTGATCATCTACCTTACCATTTTTGGTAAATGATCACGTTGAGGTTTCCTGTTTATAATTGAGTTACTGCGTACAGAAGTCCAGATTTATCAAATTAGGATCCTCCTAATAATTTTATGTGTTGATGTATATGACATCTTAATGAAGAAATTAATTTTCTTATAGCTGATAATATTTGGATTCACTGTTTCTTATGTGTTGTTAGCTTCAATTAATCGGCTTAGTGTAACACATAAGCATAAGCACTTGATTTCCTTAGAGGATATGGCTAACCCAAATAGAAGATTAGACCCAACTTAAACTTTGTCAATTTCCGGAACATGATGAATCCGGCTAACTTAATACTTCAATTTATGATAATGATAAAATTTTAAAATAGAAATAAGATGACAAACACTCGAAGATCTCAAATACAAAATAAAAAAAAATTGTATAATTCAATTAGATTCGCCTGCATGTATAATAATATAGTAATTGAACATTTCATTAAGCCTTAAACAAAGATAACTAATTAAAAGATGTTACATTTCTGCCATATAAATAAAGGATAATTACATACATAGCAAATGAAACATTATTATTTACCTAAGCACTAACGGTTTTTTTTGTAGTAGGATTGATAAAGGAGCTGATCGGAAGGAGGAGATAGATTGAAGTTTCAGAGGCCTTCATGTGCCGCAATCCTATCACTGCCTTCACTTGTAGCTCTGGCAGCATTTGTCTGAGAACCTGTGCATTAATTTAAGGTTCGATTCACTTTTTTTCAAGGAATAGTTTATTAGGCACAAAAAATAATACAATATAGAATGAATGCAATGCATTATATTGTATTTGAATACGGTTCACTATAAAATAAGGTGACAAGTTCTTTTTTTTTTTTTAAGTGAAATGAAAATAATGTATTTTAAAATATTTGAATTTTTTAATAAATTATGGGTGGTGGTCGGCGACGATGACCGGAGGCAGTTGTCAGAGGTGGTCGGCGGCGACAGTGGTTGATGGAGTTGGAGACTGATGGCACTGGAGGCGGCGGCGATGGCCAAAGGTGGTGGTTGTTAGAGATGGCTGACAGTGGTGCACGGAGGTGGCAGCATGCGACGACATTGGTGGCTGGTGGTGACCGATAGAACGATTGGCTAAAAGCGGCCATGGCTGGAGGTGGTGGGCATGGGCGGCAATGGCTAAAGATGGAGGGCAGAGTGGTGGTGGCCTGCGATGGCGGTCGATGAGGTGTGGTAGCCGGTTGTTGCAATGACAAACACTTTAGCTAGAGTTATATATTTTAAATTCAGTAAAATTCATCAAATTTCAAATCCGTTGAAAATGAACTGAGAAATAATTTCTAAATTTATTTCTATCTGACTTTTAATTTATAAATATTCAAATCAAATGCCTGCGATCTTTAAAATCACCCCCGAAGAAATACAACACACTCCTTTTGCAAATGTCAATACCCCGATGTCAACATTGCTATTAAATGAGGAAGAGTAGCCGTACGCCTAAAAAATTGCAGTCAAATTATTATAATCAGTTCGAGTTTGAAAAATAAGTTATCTCAAGTTTTGAAGAGCTAAATATTTTAATTACGTGATAATTTGAAAATAATTTATATAACGCACATGATTATATTTGCATGTAGAAGCTAGGGATGTCAAAACGGCTCGTTGTTCGTGAACAGCTCGTGTTCGACTCGTTAAGAAGCTTGTGTTCGGCTGGTTAATTTCGTTTGATAAGTTAATGAGCCGAACACGACTAAAATGTGTTCGTTAGTGTTCGGCTAGTTTTGGCTCGAAATACTACTCATCAAGCTATATATATAAAGTAGTATTTTATTTTTTTGCTTTTATAGACGGGGATCCTCTCCCCCTCCAATTTTTGTACCTTTTCTTTTTTTTAAAAAAGTAATACTTTAAAAAAATCTAATTAACTACAAGGCTACAAAGATCTATAATCAATTAAATATTTATCAAGAAAATAGAATAAAAATTATTAAATTAGATTCAAATGATGTTTAATATAAATAATAATTTTTAACTCTTGCTCAAACTCTTATTGTCTTATGACTACATGATTAGGGTTGTTAAGAGAACTTTTTGTTCGTGAACAACTCGTGTTCAGCTCGTTAAGCAAATGAGTCGAACACGAACATACTTTTTGAGCTTGAAATATAAACGAGCCGAACACAACCTGAACTCTAATTTACACCCCCTAGTAGAAGCAAACCTCTCCCTCTTTCCGCCATTATGTCAAATTAATGGAGCCATTCAGTTATTATGGTCAACTAATTTATAATATTTTATATTAGAATTTACTATAGTCTTAGCAATGTATTGCATACAAAATATATGGGTTTTAAATTTTTTAGAGGTAGGCTCGCTGATAATTAAATGTAAAATGTATTTTTAGTGTTTTTAATATACATTCATTAGTCCATTTAAAGTGTATTTTAAAATCAGCTAAATCAAACAAATTCATAATAAAAAATTGAGGTCAAGATACCCTAAGAAAATTTTGGTTAGGGTGGTGTTCATTGTAACTATATAGGCTTGTAAATAAGTGCAATATAAGTGCAAGTTATCTTAGTAGTATATCAAAATAAATTCAACAAATCTATGCCCACTCAAACTAAAAATTTAGTAAGGATATCATGAGCCAATTTAAAATACCGCTGACTTAACGGTTAATTTTGATCGTGAGACCTGCAATATTCTATTTTGCAACATGTTGGCCTTTAAAAGAGAAGCTTAAAATAAATTTAAGTATTGTTGAGATGAGAATGTTTAGATGGATGAGTAGCTTGACACATAAAGACAAAATGTGAAATGAATATATTCGTGAGAGGGTTTGTGCAGCTCAAATGGCGGATAAGATTGGAGAGAGTCATCTTAGATGGTTTGGTCACTTTAAAAGTCGTCTATCTGATGATTCAGTTATGAGAGCAGAAGTTTCAGATTTGACTTATGTTAAGAACGACAGAGGTGGACCTAAAAATACTTGGACATATTGTATAAAAAAAGGATCTTAATGTATTAGAATTAAATGAAAGAATGACACTTGAAAGGTTACAATTGAGAAGAAAGATTCTTGTATGATGTCCCACTTAGTGGGATAAAGACTTGTTGTTGTTTTTATTGTTGTAAAGACAAAAATGCATAATGAATATATCCATAGATAGGGTTGGTGTAATTTCAGTGGCAGACAAAATTAGAGAGTCAAAGATTTTACATCATACCACTAAATTCCTTTGTATGTATATGTCTAACACTTAAAATTTACATTTTAATACAATTTTTCATGTACATGTAAGGTTGTATGTTTGAGAAAAATGTTGTTGAGAGATCTATACACACCAGTTGTTGTGGTATATATATATAAATCAAATAGGAGAACGATCAACAAAGC
>NW_018164666.1:3083214-3104716 GCF_001263595.1 Phalaenopsis equestris
CCGAGATACACCGAAAAAGACAAACTAATTAGAAAAATAAACACAATTTCTCTTCTGTCACAAGCCACTAAGAAGAAGCCTGGGGAGAACAATCTTCTTCTTCTTCCTCTTTCTTCCTTCTGCCGCAAGGAATTACCACTTGCACTTCTCTTCATCCGCCCCGAGAAAACCTTCCTCTATCCTGAGAAAACCAAAGAAAAACTCAAACCGTGACTTCTTTATTTCTAGGAGAGTCATTCGAAATCTTTTATTGCGAACAAGAGGGAACAAAGGGATGCTTTGCTTCGCAACAGAGGAAGGCGGGAGCGGTTGGCGCCTACAGTTCGTGATTCAACGTCAGGAGGGAACGGTCGCGACTGTTTCGCGATTGAAGCGGGAGCGAGGAGCAGGAGATCGCGATGTTTCACGATTAGGTGAGCGGAAGTGGGGGTCGGACAGAGCTACACTTCTAACAAATCTCCCACTTGGAGACCGATACACAAACTACAACATCTCCTTCTTCAAACTGATTTCCTCCACCATGAATCCTCCACCTCTACAACTCAAAGATATGTCTTCACTCCAAAAGAACAACTGAAGCTGTGCACAACTTTAGTTTCTCAAGAGTAACACCCTCAGTCAACATATCAACATGCTCCACATAGCTTTGCACCTCGAAATTATTTCCTGGGTCACTCTTGTCTCTTCTTACAACTCCCACTGAATGGGCAACATCCTGCCTCTGCTGAAAGCCTTTTTCAACAAGTCTAGTCTTGTACCTCTTACTGACATCACACACAGTCCTCAGTCGGTACACCCACTTGTTGTGCAATGTCTTCTTCCCTGGTGGAAGTTCTGCCAGCTCTCACTTGCTCTAACTTTCAACTTGCAAGATTTCTTCATAGTTCTGTGTTTCTTCAACATTTGTATGTGGAACAATATGAATCGGTGCCCCAGACCCACTTTCCTCTTCACTTCCATCACTACCCTGCACTGTGGCCTCTGGTAGATTTCCTACCACATTCAAAGCCCCTGAATCCAATATCAAGTCTTCAACAGAACAATGAACTACCAACAATAATGCATAATGTGATTCTTCAGATACCACATTTGCGCTATCATTCTCCATCTTCTTAGGATTTCTGCAGTTCTTCTTTATGTGGTCAGCCTTGTCATAATTCCAACTGGTTGTCTGCTTAGTAAACTTTGATTTTGATCTTCCTATACTTGAGTTCATGTTATGTCATCTCTCTCTGAAATCAACATTCAGTGTCGAACTCGAACCTGAGACCTCGCTAGAATCTTTAGAATCGCTAGAATCTTTCCTGTGAACTTCCTCAACCAAAATCAAATCAAAAATATCATCGTATTTTAGTTTAGATTTACCTACAGAACTGCTAACCACTATTCTCATGGCTTCTCAACCATCTGACAATGAAGTCAACAAGATCAATCACATATCTGATCATCAAAATCAATTTCCACAGATGACAATTATTTTGTGATAGTATTGAAATCATTCAGGTGTTGAGCAACATAAACAACTTCTACCATCTTCAAGTTGAATAACTTCTTCATCAAGTGCACCTTGTTCTTGTTGTTATTGTCGATGACTTTTTATACATACCTGATAAGGCTGCCATGAGATCTGCAGTAGTTCTTTCTTTGACAACGTTGTGTGCAACGGACCTCGATAGAGTCAATCGAATAACCCCCAGAACTTATCGATCCAAGAAATTCCATTCAGCCCCATCCATCCTTTCAAGTCTTTTCCCCAATAACGGAAGATGAAGTTTCTTATCATAAAGATAATCCTCTATCTGTATGCTCCAGTAACCAAAATTTGTGTCATCAAACTTCTCAATCCCTGAAACTTTTACTTCATATGCAGTTATCATTCTTTCTGAAATCCGAACAAAGCTTTGTTACCAGTTGTTGTTGCGAGATCTATACACATCAGTTGTTGTGGTATACATATAAAAATCAAATAGGAGAACGATCGATGAAGCGAAAAATACAACGAAAAAAAAAATTCACACCATAAAATAATAACATAGCGGAACACACAGATTTAAGTCGTTCGGCAAATTTCCTACGTCCACGGAGTTGCAGAGGATTTTACTACTTGAGAATTTTACACCAGTCGATCACCTAAACTTACAAGAGGAATCTCTCCCTTCTTCTCTCTTTGTTCTTCTCTCTCTACACTGAGATACACCGAAGAAACTCTACATCGCGATACACCGAAGAAGACAAAATTACAAGAGAAATAAACTCAATTTTCTTTCTGCCACAAGCCACCAAGAAGAAGCCTAAGGAGAACAATCTTCTTCTTCTTCCTTTTGTCTTCCTTCTTCTTCCTTCTACCGCAAGGAACTACCGCTTGCACTTCTCTTCCTCTGCTCCGAGAAAACTTTCCTCTATCCTGAGGAAACCAAAAAAGAACTAAAACTGTTACTTCTCTATTTCTAGGAGAGTCATTCGAAGTTTTTTATTGCAAATAGGAGGGAACGAAGGGATGCTTTGCTTCGCAACAGAGGAAGGCAGGAGCGGTTGGCGCCTACGGTTCGCGAATCGACGCCAAGCGAGAACGATCGCGACTGTTTCATGATCGAAGCAGGAGCGCGGAGCTGGAGATCGCGATGTTTCGCGATCAGGTTAGCGGAAGTGGGGTCAGACCGTGTTCCACTTCTAACAAAAAATTTGAATTTTAGTCGTTAGATATGTAATTACATAAGAATTGAGAGTAGAATGTCCTATCTATAGTTAAGGCTTAAGCCAATAAATGTTCTGTGTCGTGGCGGATCAAAATTTAGTTAGTTTGATCCACAATCTGATTTCATACGTAGGGTAAGTCTGTGAATTTAGGGCTTAGCATTTTTTAAATTTATGTTATACATGTTCAAAATGTAGAACTTTTAAAGTTTTTTTAATACATGTGTTACATAGTGTAGGTCTGTGAATTTAGCTAGAACAACGAAAATCACTCAAAAATTAATTTTAGTCGAACTTCTTTCAAACTTGCCTTTGTCAGATGAAAATCAGATTGTTTAATATCATATTGATGTTAGGTACATCGAAGATCGTTAAATCTATTAAGACTTCTCTTTCTAATATTATTTGGAACTATAGCTATGTTGACCTCGTTTTTGTTTCGTGATTTGTTTCGTGATTTGTTTCCAACTATAAAGCCAATCATAGAACTAATCATTCTCGTCGCCGCAGCCCCTTACGCGATTAGTTGCACACCTCAAAATATTTTCTTAAAAGAAGATATTTCTTAGGATGAAAGAGTATTCACTGTTTCCTACTTTTCGAAGTTTAATTTCCATTTTCAAAATGAAAATTCACTTTAAAATCTAATTTGACAGTTCCAAAATAGAAATTCACTTTGAAATATTTTTTTATTGTTGTAAATTTCAGTTTGGCAATGCAGATGAGATTTCAATGTAAATTTGTATTTTGAAACTAACAAATTAGATTTCAAAGTAATTTTTCATTTTGGGAATGAAAATCTGACTTCACATTGGAGAATCCAGTGAAAGCTCTTACAACATATAAAACAATTCCTCTTAAGAATATATTTCGAGACATGAATCTAACTGCGTATGGTGTTTGCAGAGATGGGAATGGTTAGATTAATGATTGACTTTACACTTGAAAAATAAAATGCAAAAAAATAAACTTGTGCAAGGTTTGATGTAGCTATGGTTTCAGACAATATTAGATCCAATAATTCAAAAAAAATTAAGATCAATTATCAATTTTTGATATCCCTTATAGCCTCAAGTAGGTCGTTAATGTTCGGACTTTAAGCTTAATTGTGGTCGACTTCATAAAAATTTGATCCAAAATTTTTGGCTCAAACTTGGGCTGTTGATTGTGATCCGCTCTTTAATCAAGTCAAAATCAAAATCATTCAATTTTTTAGTGATTGTCATTGTTCAAGCTATTTAAAACATTCACTTCTTTTAAAATGTGTTAATTATTATCAAATTTGATCACCTTCTATTACAACCTCGTCATTTGAGGCATTAATTGGAAAATGTATTGCTACCCATACATTTACCCCACGAAACATTACTTGGAGGTCCAGTACAGTATCATTGGATGTATCCATTTGAGAGATAATTACTTTCAGACTATATTATTAATCTCTCATTTATAAAAAAACATTATTAATTTATGCTAAGAAACATTTATTTTTTAGATTTTTGAATAAACAAAGAACAGTGAGGAATAAAACCCGACTAGAAGGATCGATATGTGAAACATATTTAGAATAGGAGGCAACTACATTTTGCGCCAACTATTTATGGAAAGAAGAATCCACAAAATAAACAATGGGTTTTGTGCCACCATCAAACCTTTTTATTTTTCTGCAGTTAGTTGAAGCAACGGAAGGTGCACAGCACGTTACCTTAATGATCTTTAACTTCGAGTAGCGACGCTTTATGTTCTTAATTGCGACGAAGTGCAACCCTTTATTTATTAATACATTTTTTTATTATAATTTTTCATTCATTTAATTGGGAAATGCTCGATTAGCTATTTCAATAATATTTCAATTTGTGAATACTTTATTCATGGATTCGTTAAATTTAGCTAAAGGCAATGACACTAGCAAAGAGATCAAGAATAACTTCTCGAAGTTGTTTACAACTCATGTGAGTTAAAATTGACAGATTCATTTCTCATATGACATAAATTTTCATTAACATAAAACTTTTTATGTATATATTAATACATTCATAATTGAAGGAATTGAGTGACAGATGAGGGGTTGATAGATCATGCTTAAGGACTTATTCAAATCATGAAAATATGGCAAATTTATGATATAAATGGGTATAAGTTTCATAAGAGATCATGGCCAGAAGAAAAAAAAACATTGTAATTATGGCGTTTAAGTTAATACAAATGAAAAATCAAACAATGAGATAAACAGTCATGAGATTCTCTAAGAAATTGTTGAACTATCTTATCCAAGACAGAGAAAGTATATATCAATTCAACTATGCTTGGTTCGATCCATTCCTATTCGTGGAACAAAGGGTAAACCAACTATATAATATTGCAAAAGTGAAAGTGAACATAAAGTATACTAAATTTGATCATTTCATTATAGACTGACATGTGAGTTAGGTTTACTATCCTTGATATCCACATAGAGCGAGAAATAACTTTGGTTGGGCAGTTATCATTTCAAGTAAACTAAGAACTACTATTAATATTCAAAATAACATTGAACCTACCCATCAAGAAATTGAAATGACAGGTTTCTATTTTTTATTTGATGGAATCAATAGAAACTCAATCTAGAGGTTACTAGTGGTGAATACGAAGAAAGTATTCTCAATGATGAGTATGACTCCGACGATGTGTTTGAAGAAAATATCAAGACTACATCCTTTAGTCGCTTATAAACGATACTAAGTAAGATGCATAAGTAACTTTAAATATATAAACCTATAGTCTCTTAAGCTTGTATATTGTACTTTTCGTTGAACTTTATATTTTAGTTTATTGCGTACTTTTGTGTTTATGGTTTTAGTAAATGTAAATTGCACTGTGCGGTTTCATCAACATCTGTACTACATACTTATATGTTTTATGTTTATTGCGTACAATTCTATTTTTGTTTATTACATAATATGTTATTATGTGCACTAATTAATAAAATTTATTAATTTGTTACAGATGTCGACTGGAGGCATGGATGTCTCCCTTCCTACTCGTGGTAGGTGTTGGAGGGGTGTAGAGCATAGCATCATTTGACGAAGAAACATGTCGGGAGAGGCCGCTGACTTCGACACCCACTCCCACCCCCGTTCCACACCCACACTCTCCCTTACCTCGACCACCACCCCAACCACCGCCCCAAACCTCAACTTCACCCCCACACCCAGTCAACCCCCACACGCACTCTCAACTATACCTCGACCCCCATTCCCACTCCCATTGTCACTCTCTCTCCCACCCTGATCCCTGTCCCCATCCCTAACCCCACCCACCTCAATCCTGACTGTAGCGGGCTTGAGTGCATCAAAGGCCCATGTTGTCTCTGCTGAGCAGGAGTCGACATGCGATATCTACCACATCGAGCATTTCGACAACACATAAGTTTTTTTAAGATATTGACAGTAATCTTTTTATTTTTTCAATTCAATATAAAACTAACCATTTTTTTTTGTTTTAAAGTTCTACCCCTCGATCTAGACTATTCATCCCACCAAGGATATCATTCGGAGCAAATACGACTCAGCGTACTTGTCGTGGAAGGAGATCCCAATGACCAATCGAGATCTTAGGTTTCAAGGGTGTGAGATTTGTATCGTTCACTTATATCTTAAGTTATTTTTATTTTTTTTACCAAACAAAAATAATATTTGTAATTTTTAGAAATAACTCTCTGGATGCCCCGAGCACGATACACACATCGAGTTTACTTTTGAGCGCAAAGCCAACACTAGCCTCCGAGTCATGTTTGACGATATTCAGAAATCACGACAACATCCTCTTGGGCTCGGAGAGAATGCTTTTACCTCGCTGCTTAGGGCTTGGGATTCCTTGGACTACAAGAAGAAGAGGGAAGCAAAGCAGAACAGACGATCAGACTATGGAGGTATGGGGCCCTCCAAGCACACTGGTGGGGTACTTCCACATACAAAATACAACCAGAGGTTGATAATATTTCATTCCCTTTAAAGTTTTTTATAGTTCAAAGATGTATTCTAACAAATTCGATATATAGACAAACTGTAAAAATGAGACGAGACCCTCCACCGCCGATGTACATGAGCACACCTACAGGAGGCAGTCCGACCAGTCCTAAATCGACAATAGATCCCATGTGAACCAGGTAATTCATGAGCTAAACTAGTTTAATATTAATGCATGCTAGCTCTAACTGAATGCAATTACTTTTTTTTTTTTTTTTTGCATAGGAGATTTTAGCAGTTGAAGGGGAGTCGATCCCAGGTGTTGGGAGGTTTTACGATCCACGAGCGTTATTCTTTCCCAGTGCGACTTGTGGAGGGAGGTTGCTAAAGAGAAGAAGAAGGGTCTAGTCTACGAGCTCAGCATATGACACTCGCCCTCCATCAGTGCATCTGCAGCTTTTACCACTACCACATAGGTCGAGGAGATTTTCAGGCGTGTTACTATATTCTCTGCCGTGACAGATGCCCACATCACTTAGATGAGGTCGGAGTTGGAGGCAAATATAGTGTCAAGCTGAAGGCTGAGTTAGATTTCTTTCCGGCAGCAGATGAAGGGGCGTGGCAAGACAACGACAATATTGGAGAGGAGTAAGTGGCGAATGACGATGACGATGAGGATGTGGATGAGAAAATAGAGGAGGATGATTATGGGGGATATTTTCCTTTTTTTAATGAATATGTTGGACATTTGTACATATATTTTTTATGTGAACAGTGATACATAGATTTCAAATTAAATACAATATATTTATTTTTTTATTTAATTGGATAATTTACTTTTTTACTGTTATTTTAGTTTGTTAAATGCTTGGAATTGTATACTAAATCTTGTGATAACATATATGGTAATGTAAATATGAAAGAGAGAACCAATTTTTTTTGTTGATGCTACGGATATTATAAGGCTTTTCGTCGATTTTACGACTAATTTTAATATATACGTAAGCGAAAATGATAGCTAGTCGATTGACTTACTTATCGACACATAACCGTCACCGAACTAACAGCTTAAGTGTGTCATATGAAAATGACGGTGGCTACACTTTTTTTTTTTATAGTTTATCTGTTGATTAAAAAAACAACGCATCAGTGACATGTGACCGACGATTTGCCCGCATTAAAAAAAAACCAACAGACGCGACACTTTTCTGACGTGTAAGTTGTCGCTATTACTGACAAAATAACCATTAATTCTATGAATCAACAAAAATTAACGATTTGAAATTTCTAAAAAGAAACTACAACAATAGGTTGTCGGTTATGTGTCGGTAATTTTATGCCGTTGGAATATGAGTCGTTTTTGAAATTACCTACAAACGTTTTACCTAAGAGCTTAAAACAATCGAAAAACCGTCGAAAACATTAAAAATGAATGTTTTTCCATCAGAACAGTTGAAATTTGACCGTCGAAAAAGACCATTATTTCTGTATTGCTATTTTCAACTAAATGCAGCTGGTAAATCAATTACTTTAAAGTGTTTGAGGAAGCGAGTGAAATTGCCAGCCAACTTCCAACCAGTTAAATGAATAGTTTGAAAACTCAACCAAAATTTTAGCCATTAATCTAATGTTGGACACTCAGTCACTTATTTTGTGAAAAAAGCTACAAAAGAAATCATTGTTTCCATCAACAATGATAGGTTTTCCTATAATGCATGGCTGAGCAATTCTTTCGAACAACCTCTTATATTTGGTTACAATTTATTACAATTAAAATCCTTCAAAATTGACTTCAGTCGGTTTAACCCAAATTCAATTTTTATTTTATAATCAAATATTGTTCAAACTAAGCTCTGAATATTGATTGAACTTGGTTGATACTTAATTCAACACTCTATCTTAGCCATTCACCATTCTCCTCTCCTTCACAAGTACTGATCCCATTGATGACTTCTGACAACAAACTCCGACAAAAACCTCTTCATTTGCACGGCTTGTGAATGACTTTCACCAATGAGCTCGAACAAACTCTTTTTTTCTCCATCATGCTCTAGTCCATATGATGCCTTTGCAAATGAGCTCTATTGTGAACACTTTCGTCACACGTTTCTAATTGCATCATAAGCCCTTCTTGTCCTCACCAATAAATCATGCAAAGATGTCAAACTCTTTCATTCTCACACCTCAATGATTCAAATAAAGGTTCAAATCAAATGTAAAAATGCTCAAACAATATTCAAATCATACTTGAAGTCCTTAGAAAAGTTAATATACAATTATTCAATTTATATTACATTTTAAATACTTCTGTTCTGAATTTTAAATGATTTAGAAAACAGTCTTGATACATTTTGAATGCCCCAAAAACCTTGCCAAATAAAAAAAATAGAAATCGAACCAGCAACATTACATCGGCCCTAGAAAATATATATTTTTTAAGTTATAATTTATTCTTCAATTCTGAACAGATTACAACTGTAATCATTAAAAGCTTATTAATTTTTAACAGTATTGATGTTTTCAAATTTCAATTCCCAGAATCAGTATGTTTGAGTCGGGAGAAATGCCTTCAGCCAGAGATTTGACGGCCGGAACTAAACCGTACCGGTCTGCGCCCTCCGTATTCCACGCTAATCCCAAAAAGGAAACCGCCGGATGGCGGGCCCTACCACCTCCATCACCCAACGGCCATACTTCTCCCCGTTTGCAGATCAGACGGCTGAAAATCCACCTATCATTTTCCGTACGATAGCGTCATGCATGGGATCATGGTACCGCCCGGACGAACAGCCAGAGGTCGGACCGCCGAAGAAGGTAATATTTTCCCTCCCATAATTAACGAAATAAATAAATCGCAAAATTTGTATTTTTACTATTCTATCCATACGCTAGATCACATTTTCAATATATTTTTTAGTGATTCATCACCTTGGGAGGTAAGAAATGGCTCCAGCTCCACCTTTCCCTCCACTCACGAGTGACGAAACGAGGGCACGACACGTGCGCCGCATGCTCGACCACACACGAAGGAGAGATGCCGAGGTGCATAAATGCGGGAGCTGCGTCTGCTGTCTCCAATAAAAACAAATAGAAAAGAAGATGATGAAAACCCTAGTAAGGCGAGGAGCCATGGCGAAGTGAAACCCTAGAAGATGAAGAAGAAGAAGATCTAATCTTTCTTATTTCTTTATCATCAATTTTTTTATCTTTATTATTTTTTATCTTCAATTTTTTTTTCTTTTGTATGATGGATGAGAGTCTGCTGACAGAAGAGAGTGAGCACACAGCGATGAAGATGGCATCGAGGCTCACTACTCTTCCTGTCAGCCACCGCTCTCTCTGTCTTTTTTTAATCGATCGACGCAAAATTATCCTTTTTTTTTTTTGTTTTACTCTTGATTTGTTTTCTCTTTACTGAAAAAGGAGAAGACAAAGAGTCGACGGTCAGGGTTGAGAACCAAGTGTCAGATCAGCTGCTGACCGATTTCAGCGCTCTGCCATGTCTTATCTTCCCTAGAAGATGATGGGCTAAGGCAAGCTCGGCTGATTCCCACCATGGAAAATTTTTTAATTTTTTTAATTGAATTTTTTTTATTTTTATCTCTCTCGACTAGTATATTTGGATAATATTAAGTTCTTGAGGGTTAGGAGTTTGAAAGATGGAAGAGGTAAAGTTATGTAGGGGCGGAGAAGAAAGAGATCAGTGGCGCGGCTTTTGAGATGGAGAAGGGATATGCATTCCTTTGGGCTCGAAGAGCGAGAGGATAGAACCTATCCTCTCTCTTCTATCCGACCGGATTTAACGGAAACCACTGTTGACCGTTCTTCTTTATTCTTTCATTTTTTTGTTTGTTTTTTCAGCAGATCTAGATTGCTTTCATGCAAGGGAAGCAAGTTGAGGTTTTAAATCGCGATTAAGGTTTGATACAGCTTTGAAAAAAATATATCAGGAAAAACCATAGCTTTACCTTTGATCTATCCTTCTCTTCTATATATCTTTCTCTTTCCATCTCTTTATTTTCTTCATCCATTTACAGATATGAGTTTCACAGAGAAGCTGGAAGAGGAAGCAGCATCAGAGCTAGCCAGCCACAGTATTGCAGGTTAGAACTTTGCTGTGGTACAAGGATTTATATGGAGTTAGATTGCTGCTTCTCAGTTCTTAGCTTAAGTTGCTTCAGTAGATTTCTTTCTTCTTTTACACATTATTTCTCCATCTCTTTTTCATTTTTGGACTGCATGATTAATGAAGGCTGTTTAGCTCAGAGTTTCTGGTATTCTATGTCCGTTGAAGCTTTAGACCTTTCCTCTCTTGTTAAGAGATCTAAACTTCTTCTGATCCTTTATTTTGAAGAGGAGGGACAATATCTTTTTATTAGAAGCCTCTCTTACAGTTGCTTAGTTAATTAGGGTAATTTATACGTTTATGGAAAAAGGAACATCTTAGCAAGCTTGCTTCAGGCAGTGTTGTGAAGCCAGTAACTTGACTGAGAGAGATGAAAAAAAAAAGCTTTTAAATGTAGTGATCAGATCTCTTTTTTTTATGTGAAAAGATTTAGTTTAGATTTATTAGAAATTTATGGCTTTCATGCTTAAAAGATTGAGGTTGTATGTTAACTTTTTGGGGTAGAAAATTTATGTTTTGAAACGATTTTTTTCATTATATTAGAGGTGCAATATTATTATAGTATCATGTGCTAATTGTAGTTATATTAACCTTAATAACAAATATGCTACTTTTTTTTACGTATTGAAATTTTGATTGGGATTCAGAGTGGATAGCTTCATTGAGTTATTTGCTTGAGAAATTGATTGGAAATAATCATGGGTACAAGAAATAGTTTAATTTAGCAATTATTAAATTTGTATTTAGTTTTAAATTTTTTGACGAGCAATGTGTTGCACTATATTTGTGTCACTACTTATAGTTTGTTTGAAAGATGTATGGCGCGATACTTTTTGCTACATCTTTTTCAGATCTTGTGACAATATTTAACATCTTAGTCTTTTGCTTAGAAGCATGACTTGCTCAAATTCTTATGTGTTACAAAATTTGTAGTTTTTTTTTGTGCGCTTGACATTTTTATGGTTCAATAGTTTCCCGATAGCCATTTTAGGACATGAAATTATTGGCTATTTCAGTGTTTATATCTTTTGCACATAGGCATGCAGAGTATGATGAGGAAATAACATGCTATTTTCTTTGACATGTTGATTAGTGTTATTTCTTTCTAATTTTCCATCTTATCGGTAATTCTATATTTGATATTCTCTTAATTTTTTTTTTTTTTTTGTCAAGAAAAGTCAAGAAAAAAAAAGAAAAAGCATCTTGTAACATTTTTAATGAGAAAGCAAATATACTACTTGTCGATGATAATCAATATTGAAAGAGTTGTCTTAAAACTATCTAACAAAGATTAATTGATAAGTTTTAAGAAAAAGCACTACATTGCAATAAAGATGTGAAAGTGTAATATGTAGATTATGTAATTCATTTTGTTAATATTAATTTATTATAACTAGTTTCCTTCATAAAATATGCAAATATAATTTGTTCTAGCTATTGTATTGCTGTTTTTTTAACACATTTTCCAACTCGTTCCTCTTTTTTTCTTTTATTTTCTTCATGATCTATTATAATTTTCCAATTTTGTACTTGTATAATTGAGGTTATATATATATATGATTGAATCATATAAAAAATATTTAATCATGGTTCATGTTGAGTAGGTGGTAGCACATGTATAATACCATTATAGCTACCTCTATCTTCCCTTTTGAAAGATATATTAATAATTTTTTTTTGTAAAATATTGTATTTCTTTTTTGAAATAATAAATAAATCATGTAATGTGGTGAGACTTTTGTATTAAAAAGTGGCTTTAGAAAATGTAGTTGCATTGGAGAACAAAAACCCACAACTTAATGTTTTTTAAAGTATACATCAATGATGTGATACTTTATATCAATATAAATCAATTTGTGCATGTACATATATGAGGGCATGCACATAATTTAGTTGGATCACAGTCAACCATATATATGTAACGTGCATGTTATTTTTTCTAAAAATCATATAGTGTAGGAAATCATTGAATGAAAATTTCCGAATGATTTAGTTATAAATTAATGCTGTTCATATAGTATTTTATCAATAGAACATTGGATAGCATGGTCATCAGACTCATAACATCAATGTATTGGAACACATTTGAAGCAAATGCCTCATGTCTTGGGTGACTTGCACTTTCTATATACAATACATAATTGTTAAAGATTGGAACTATATTTATGTGGCACATATTTATTTCACGTTATTTTTATGTAGTTAGATGGCAAGGGGTATGATTACAAGCTAATTACAATTGATTTTATGGAAAGAAATATACATCAAATATTTTTAATACTAGGAGAGAAGTATTCTAGGTTCACATCGATTTATTATAGTTTGAATTAATCAAAGCACAATTAAAACAAAGTGAGTAAATAAAAGGATATAAAATATTTAATCATGAATAGATACAAAGATATCATGATTCCTTCTCTTTGGCCTTATGAAATTAGTGGCCTTATCGTAGTAAAAGTCTAAGTTTTGACAATGTTTTGTGCATGATAGAGGATTATAGATAACAACATAATTAACACTATAGCATCATCATTCAAAACTCTACAACGTAGGAAGATATTCACATAGCAAGTATAGTCATTTGAATGTTTATAATGCATAGTTTACTAGTTAAAATCTTGTAGAAAACTATAACCGCATTTGAAAGGCAAATGTGAAAAATAAGCTACATTAGTATAACGAAATCCCTTAAGCTGTCATAAAACCCCCATTTTACAACACCATAATATAAAACATTTGAGAAAACACTTAAGCGAAAAGAATAACTAATTTTTGAGATAATGGACCAATGTCCTACTTTAAGAGGAATAATTTCTCTACCTGTTCTAGTTCTTAGATCAAACTTTACTACCTTTAATTTCTTTTATTTCTTTAAATTTGTCTCACACTCTTCTTTATGGAAGATTGGCTACCATAAAACGGTTTTGAAAAGCTTGGGAAACAATATAAATATAAAAAATACAGCAGAAGTTCCATAATGCATCTAATGCTCATTTCAATATATATATATATATATATATATATATATATATATTGAAATGAGCATTAGATGATGTAAAAAAATGCTTCAATGAAGGTAGAATATTATGATGAAAATAATTTGTAGATTAAATGCTAAAAGGCTGTAAAATATGTATGCATTCAGACAAATGTTAATTGGGTCATTCCACACAATTTAAGGAGCCATAAAACTCAATTTAACTTGATTTTATGTATGCTCCATGCTTACTTGTATGCTTGTTTTGTGAAAAATTTGCTAAAAAAATATGTATTCTAAAAGAAACAAGAAAGCAAGGGTTAGAGCCTACTCCAATGTTATTTGAGTAGCATGCTTGAAATCACTAGCATGTGTCCATAAGAATATATTTGCACGCAACACACACAAATATTGTTAAGTAATCTGATAAGATTGAAATTAATGTTTATTTACTTAATATGTGATCTCATTAAATGATTACAAGTATGGACTCACTTACACTGTTATCTTATCCTTCTCTATTTGAACATTATTGTAAGTTGCATGTGATTGATGGCTACAGTATACTTATAATCTCAAAGGTTCACTAAAAATTTTATGTATTTTTTATCATTCATTTATCTATATTAATTTTTATTCATTTTATCATCATTTAAAATAATCATGTCTCATTAGCATGGTGTTAAGTGAGAATTAGTGACACTCGCTAACCACACAAGTATACGAAGGCTATGCGTCAATCCCACAAGCAACTGATTAATTCCTCAAATTATCGAATTACTAGCTTACTAACTCTAAATCTAGTTAAAAATTGTGAAAGTTTTTGAAATTTTTAAAATTCCTAATCTTAATCTTACATGAGTAAATTCTAACTATTTTGAGTTTTCTATTATGAAAATCACGTCTCTTTGAAATATATCATGTGAATTCTCAATACACTTCCAATAAATATCACATACTAAATATTGACAATTAGGTACAATTACTGCTAACTCTATTTCTGAACATAAAAATATTGGAGCCTCATATTATAGTTAAATTTTTCTAAACTCTATAAAGTTTCACATAAATGTTCATTCTATTATGTGATTGTAATTTCCTAATGATAATATCTGTATTTTACCAAGTAATTGAGCGTAAACATACTTATTCTTCTAGCATGTTGTGAATAATGATTACTCACAAGAGTTTTCTACTTTTTATGTGGTCAATATGAAAGCAAATTAGGTTAGGAAAGTTAACATACCAACATACAATTAAATATCGAATAGTTTTAGGAAAATTTAAAAGCACGAACATGGTTCATCATACTACTAAATCAAATTAACAAAATCAACTTAGTTTCTACACATGCTTAAAGAAAATACAAAGGCTTTCATTGAAAGAAATAGCTAAGTGCATAAAGAGAACTATAAACCGGATGAAAATATTCTCACTCTTAGACTTTTACCTTTGTTTCTCCTCTTGCTTACTCTCAATTCAATCCACACACTCAATACAAGCACACTTACAAATCACTTAGGCAGACTCTTACAAGAGGGAAATTCACTCTTCAAGAGAGAAATGCCTCTCTCCGAGTGTTCCCCCTCTTTTTTTCTCATGCTAAAGAAGGTCCATATCCAAGTGTTTACCCCTTCTCTATCTCATGCTCTAAGTTTCTCCTTGTCCATTCTTTTTATATTATTTATTTATTATTTTTTATTATCATTTTTTTTCGAATGAAGATTAAGTGACTTTAATTCTTCAGATTGTTCAAATTGTTAGAAACCATCTTAAGTCGATAGGAATTGTGGCAAAGCTACATAGGTGGCGCTAGGGCGTTGGGTTATTAAAAGATAATAAAGGTAAACTCAATATTGACTTGATTTGATTACTATTATCAAATTCTATAATTGATTTTAGGAATTTAAGGAGATTGTATTATATTTGAGGGTAGAAGCTTAAATCAGAATTCAAGGTTTTAGTTGGTTTAATACATTTATTAATTTCAGTACTATTTCTAGCTTCTTATTCTAATGTTTTTAAGTAAAATGTTTTCAATTCAATTTTTTATTCATGATTTCGATTGATTTTCTCTTTGTTATTCTTGATCTTTCATGTTGTAGGAATAAAACATGCATTAATATTAATTTTATCATTCATATATAATAGTTTCATTTAGAAAATTCCTTGTCATAGACTTTCTATAAGAATATGTATATATTGATTATCAGAGATATAATCACATAAAAATGCATGTTATGATGAATGAGAATAAAAATATCTTATGATTTATATGTGCATATTGAAAGATAGAGTTCACTTTTTTTATTTTACTGACAATAAACACTAATGTACGCACGTGTGTAGATTTTTGTCTACCACCTTAGATAATTGTTAATTTAAAATCACGTGCCATTTTTCAAACGAGCAATGAACCATGCAAATGTCTTTTCACTTTAAATATCAATAGATCTGTTATAAACAATGTTATGCTCTTGGAATATGTATAAGCTATTTGGTTTATTCAAATGGTGTTTCCGAGATGGATGCATAGAAAATAAAAAATGAGTATGAAATCTTATATTCATTAGAAATATAATGAAATGATAAACAACATGCTATGACATCATGCATTGTTACATTTATATATTTATTGCATGATATTTTATTCATTTGGCTAGATGATCACCATATTATGGATGGATGTAGACAAAGAAGTTAGTCCATGAAATTAATATTTCGATGTGATCTTGAAATATAGGTTTCGATGTGATCTTGAAATATAGGTATTATCACAGGTAAATTATTGAAATTAGTAGATGTTGTGATTCATAGGAAGATAAATATCTTATGCATTCATGAAACTAAATGTGTTAGATTAAATGGGAAGAAAATTGATAGCTTAGGTTTTTAACTTTGGTATTTAGGTAAGAGACGCATTAGGAATGGTGTAGGCCTAATCATAGATAAGTGTTTGTAATATAATGTTGTAAAAATATATTACTATAATCCTAATAATTGTTGTTGATGCTAAGATTTTTAATATTACAAGTGTATGCTTTTCAAGTATGTTTAGATATAGGTAAAAAAAAAAAGATTTTCGAAGGACCTTGAAGAATTTATACAAATGATACCTCATGAAGAAAGAATTTTTATCGGAGGAAATTTAAATGGACATGTTGGTATAGTGTTAGAAGATTTTAAAAATATTCATGATAGGTATGGTTTTGGAGTGATTAATGTTGAATATTGAATCATATTAGATTTTACTTTAGCATTTGATTTTGTTATTGCTAATAATTTATTTTAAAAATGAGATAAAAGCATTAGTCCTTATAAGAATGGATTGAATAAAACACATTGATTATTTTTTTATATGAAAAAGAGATCGTTGGGAATGTAAAGATTGTTAGGCCATTCTAAGTAAAAAACTAAGTACTTAAAATCTTTTATTTATTCTAAATTTTAAAATGAGAAGTTGTAAGATAAATAATATCATGAAATATTGTTATTGATTTAGACGAGGACACCTAAAGGCAAATGAAACTATTTTTATTAGTAAACTTAAAAATTTCAAGATTTGGGATGTTCATGAAGAAGCTAATTTTATGTGCAATAAAGTAGCATGCACTATTAAACCAATTGACAAAATTTATAGCTAGAGAATTAAAATGAAAATTTTTTATAAATAAAAGCAGTTGATGGTGGAATAATAATGTGTATGTAAAAGAAAATATAAAAACTTGTGTTATGAGAATTAATTTTAATGTAAAAGCTTTGAGAACTGAGAAAATATAATCTGGCTCGAACTGAGAAAATATAATCTGGCTCGTAAGGTGTTTAAGATAACAATTTGTGACACTAAGAATTCTGCTTTTAATAATCTTAATGATAGATTAGATACTACAAAGGACAAAAAATATAGGTTTAAACTAGTTAAACAAAGAGAAAATAAAAGAAATTTTTTATATTTTATTTTTATTTTTTGTTAGAAAAAAAGTAAATAATTTATTTATGTGATTTTCTTAGAGAAAGATATTCAACATAGGTGGGCGAGATATTTTGTTAAGCTTCTCAATAAACTTTCTGAAAATATAATCAACCTTAATGATTTAAATACCATTAATAATAATAAAACATTTTATTTTTATTATCACATCAGTAAAAAAATTGAGGAGGCTTTAAAGAAAACCAAATGATGAAAAATTTGTAGGCTTTGATGATATCCTCAATGAAGTGTAGAAATAATTAGGAGATTTAAGTGGAGGAAGAGTACCTAGGTCCCTATATTCAAGAATAAAGGGGATGGCATAAGTGTGTGAAAATTGTAGAGGAGTTATGTGTCATATTTTAAAATTTTGGGAGAGTGTACTTGATCATAGGTTAAGATGAGATACAAAAAATTCTCGTAATCAGTTTGGATTTATGTCTGACAAGTCTACTAGGGAAGCTATACATTTATTGAGAGGTTTAATGGAGAAGCACAAAGTAAGTAAGAATGATTTACATGTATTTTTTTATTGAATTAGAAAAAGCTTACATAGGGTTCCTAGAGAAGTTCTTCCTTCGAAGACTTTTAGGGTTTGTTTGAGGTTGTTGCAGCTTATTGAATAATCTGCTGATAAGCTGATTAAAAATAATTTGCTAATAAGTTAGGTGTGATGACTATTACAAATTATTATTTTTTTGAAAAAACTAGACTGGAGCCAGAAAACTGTCACCGCACCTAGATAGGTGCAGCGTGAAAACGCTGTTTTCAGCGTTTTGAAAACGCATAAGCTGTCAAAACACAGTTTACCCAAACAAATCAGGTGTGTTCTCAAAACGTCACCAAACCAAATAAGCTGCTCAAACAGACCCTTAGAAAAGAAAGATATTGATATGATTTATGTTGATGTCATTCAATATATGTATACTAGAGTTGGTACTTGTATTCGAACAAAAGGAGGATTGACAAAATATTTTTGTTTTTTAGTTAGATTACATTAGAGATGGATTTTGAGCCCAATTTTTTTTTCTTTTGTTATGAATGCTCTTATTAGACATTTACATGAGAATATTCTTTAGTGTATGCTTTTTGATGATACCCTTCTTGTGGATAAGACTAGAGAAGGGGGTCAGAAAAAAAATTGAATTTTTTAGGTCAACATTGGAGTCTAAAGGCCTTCATTTGAATAGTTCTAAAATCGAATACATGGAGTGTAATTTTAGTAGTAGTAGCATGATAGATTTGTAATTGTGGTGATCAAATTATTAAAATTTGTGAATGTTTTAGATATCTCGAGTCTATTGTTCAGAGTGAGGGTGATATAGATAAGGTTATTATTAGTAGAACTCAAGTTGGGTTGGTTGAAGTGGAGGAATGAATCTGGTCTCTTGTGCGTTAGAAAAGTACCACTTATACTTACGGAAAATTTTATAAGATGGTGGTGAGACTTGCAATGCTTTATGGCTAGAATGTTGGCCTTTAGAAGTAGAGCGTAAAACACAAGTTGTGTTGTTGAGATGAGAATGCTTTGGCGGATGAGTGACTTGACTCTTAGATACAAAGTACAAAATGAATCTATACTTAGAAGTGTTGGTGTAGCTTCAGTGGCAAACAAGATTAGAAAGAGCCGTCTCAGATAGTTTGGTCATATTAAACGTCGACCATCTATGAATCAGTTAGGAGAGTAGATGTTTTAGATTCGATTAATTTTGTTATGAAAGATAGACGTAGACATAAAAAGACTTGGGGGCACATTGTATTAAAAAAAAAAGAACTTAATCTATTATAATTAAATAAAATTATGACACTCAATATAACACAATAGAGAAAAAGGATTCATGTAGCTGACCCCATTTAGTGGGATAAAGGCTTATGGTTGTTGTTGTTGACTATCATGCATAATGTTCTTAATTCTTGAATACTATAATTTAAAATTATATTTAATCCCGTAAGTTTTTCTTTAAAACTTTTAGGTTGTTATAATTCAAATAAAAATATGTAAAAGAATGAGTGATGTTTATCATATCAGCAACAGTAAAGCAAGATAAATTATTAAAATCTACTATAATCATCCTATCTGCAAAATAACATGAGGATCACTGTATTCTTTTATGCATTAAGGAGTTTATTTGAGTTTGTCAGTTATACTATTTTTTTTAGGCTCATCTAAACTCTTAGATAAATTCTCCCAATCAAACATAGGATTTCATTTTCATCATTTCTTTATTTCACTTTTTTTTCCCCCATTGCTATTGTGATTTCCTTTTGTTTTTTCTACTCACTCGTCTCTCTACTCGGCACTTAAATTATCCCTCTTAAGACTCGACAATACTCTTGTTGTACTCATATACTTAGGAACGAAGTTCACACTAAGGGCATACTAAATTTTTAATCCTATACGGGAGTTATTTTTTTAATTTACATGTATACCATTTAATTTCTATCTAATTACATATCTAATGCCTATACGGCAATTTTTACATATTTATGTCATTTTATCTTTATATAATTAGTTGCATTTCATTTTTTTTTAATTAAAATAATGATGTTTTTTATATGATGTAAACATTTTGAGTGGAATAAATATAAAATGTCAAATTTAGTTGTTAGATATGTAGATACATAGGAATTGAGTTTTATATCTTTTGAGACTATATTATTGTTTCATGCATCAAATATATTTACATATTACTTCTCAAATTCTTGGGTATAGATAACCTTTTACTTCAATGGTGTATTTCTCCTATTAGTAGTTAAAGGTGGTGGTGGTACGTCTTCATGGAGTTGGTATGATGGTGAATCATTTCTATTCTAGGTCCCAAATATAGTCTTTTCAACACATGGTTGAAGTATATATGGTGGGAACCTTTGGCTACCTGCACGCAAGTAGAATACCCAAGGAATTAATGGGAATAAGATAAAGCAAAATTCCTTGAGCACCATGAATAGAAATTATGTGTACAATTTAACCAAAATAAAATACATCCTTAGATGGTTGCACCAGCTCAGGCCACAAAAATAAAAGCGAACTTTTCATATTGTTGACAACGATGTTACATTCATCCTTGAATATTGATGTTGCATTCAAGTTATTGGTGCTGTGTGCAGCCAGTGATGCTGCAGACAAGCACTGTGGATGACAACTCCAAACAAGGGTTAAGGGCAACAGTGTTTTAACTAGTTGATGCAGTACTTGTAAGTACTGCAAAGTGACAAGCACTGTTATTGGATGATAAACAGCTACAGCAATTTCTTGGACATGTGAATTAGACTTGTCAGTATTTTAGCATATAGGAGTTCGGCAGAGTTCAGGACATAGCCAAGAAATAGTTGCAATTAATAACTGCCACTAACTATGGCCAGTGGGTTTGGTTTGTACCATACTAAGCCCTATGGTCGGCATAGCTAGCCATGCATATGCAGAATTAAAGTGAGGAAATAGCTAGCCAAGGGCTATAGGTAAGTGCAAAGTTTATTTTTAGTGCGTGCAATCATTGTGGGAACTTTTCAGCACCAGAAATCTCCCTTTTTCTGCTTTTGATTTGCTTTCTTGCTGCTCTTCACCCCAATTTTCAGCCGTACTGCATCCCACAGCTCAAGCTATCAATCCTATAACGTGTTGGTTTTCAAAGCCAAACTTTAAACGCCAACAAAAAATGGAGGAATTTTTTTAGTACTTCACACACATTACATTTTCTGGTTTTTTTAATATATAAGCAAATACAAATAAATACATCACATTTTTCTGAAAATAAAAACTAACTAACCACTTAACGGTTTTTCTAACC
>NW_018164666.1:3105786-3107842 GCF_001263595.1 Phalaenopsis equestris
CAAGGTCACTCATGTTAAACAATTTCTTCATCTGTGATTTGAACTTGTCTATGTCTTGAATACACTGTCCAGTGATGATTAAATCATCCACGTAGACTCCAACAATTAAAATTCTTTTACCTTGATTTCTCATGTACACGACATGCTCTAAAGAACACCTCTCAAAACCGAGTGTCCTCAATGATTTGTCCAGTTTTGAGTTCCAGGCTCTAGGTGTTTGTCGCAAACCGTACAATGCTTTGTACAGTTTTAACATCTTGTGCTCTTCTCCCTTTATTTCAAATCCCGACGGTTGAGTGACATACACTTTCTCTTCCAAATCACCTTTGAGGAAGGCTGACTTCACATCCATATGATGAACCTCCCATCTTTCATGTGCCGCAATAGAGAGTAGCAAACGTACTGTCTCTAGTCGAGCAACAGGATCAAAAATTTCATCAAAGTCTATGTCTTGTCTTTGAACGTACCCCTTTGCCACTAATCTCGCCGTGTGCTTCACAATTCTGCCTTGAGTGTCCTTCTTTAGCTTGTAAACCCATTTTAGACCTATAGGTTTGTGGCCTTCGGGTAATGGGGCGAGCTTCCAGGTTTCATTCCTTCGAATGGAAGAAATTTTCTCCTCCATTGCTTTTCTCCACATCGGGTCTGCCTTAGCTTCTTCTAGAGTTGATGGCTCCTCCTCTCCTAGCAAACACAATCCCGAATACTCTAGTTCTATTGGGAAGGTTTCATCGTAAAGGCTTTTGATGTCACGCTTACCCCTTGGTCCTTCTAGTGAACTCTCATCAGATGTTGTGGGTTGCACTACTTCTGTCAAGGCCGAACCATCAAGAGCATCAAAAGTTGTATCTGGAGTGTGTGGTGTCAATGAATCAGGATCTGAAACAGATGTTCTGAATCTGATGTTCATCACTGGTGAAGCATGCTGGTATTGGTTATCAGTTTGTTCCCGTGTCGCCTGTGGGAAATCCATACCAGAATTTTTGATATCAATACCAGAACCGTTGAACGTCTCTTTATCTTCCTGATTTGTCGTATCAGATGCATCTGCTATGGTAAAATAATGTGTTGTAAGAGTTTTCCCTGCTGATCCTGTACCTGCTACTGAAGATTTACTCCACTCCCACTTCTTCTTCTCCTCGAACACTGCATCTCGTGTCACCACAACTCGTCTTGTCACTGGATCAAACATTCGATAGCCTTTCGTGTTCATATCATAACCGATGAACACCATTTGCTTGCTACGATCAGCCAACTTCGGAAGATGCGGTGTAACTACTTTTACATGTGCAAGACATCCGAAAATACGAAAATGATCGACACTTGGCTTGCGGTCATAATATGCTTCATAGGGTGTTTTGCCGATGACGCTCTTTGTTGGTGCTCTATTTAAGATATATACTGCAATTGATATCGCTTCTCCCCAAAATTCGCCCGAGACTTCCGTATTTTTCAACAAGCTCCTTGCCATGCCGACCAACATCTGATTTCGTCGTTCAACAACTCCGTTCTGCTGAGGAGAATAAGGCGCCGTGAGCTAACGCTTAATTCCCAACAGCTCACAGTAAGTCTTGAACTCATTTGAGATGAATTCACCGCCACGTTTGGTGCGCAAAGCTTTCAATTTATTGTTTTTCTCTATTTCGGCTGCAGCTTTGACCTTCTTAAATGCCTCAAATGCTTCATTTTTGTCTCGGATCGGCACCTGCCACATAAATCTGGTACAATCGTCAACCAACAATAAGAAATAGCGCTTCCCTCCGTGAGTAGCAGGGGTAATTGGGCCGCACAAATCTCCATGCCACAGTTCAAGAGGTGATTCTGCTCGTGCCACACTCCATGCCACAGTTCAAGAGGTGATTCTGCTCGAAATTTTGCCACTGCTGGAAAAAGATTTCGGTGTTGCTTTCCATTCAAATAACCATCACAGATGCAGTCCTCATGCTCGATTTTGGGCAAGTCGTGCACCATCTTTTTCTGACTTAGAAACTTCAAAACATGAAAATTAACATGCCCATATCTTGCATGCCATCGCCATGCTTCTTCGCCATGCTTC
>NW_018164666.1:3107929-3129710 GCF_001263595.1 Phalaenopsis equestris
ACTTTTGGTTGCTTGACCTGTTCACTTTTGCTAGTAGCCTTTGTGATCTGTCTAAAATAGTCATAACACCTTTTTCAACCTCAACTTTGCATCCGTTCTCATCTAACTGGCCAAGACTTAATATGTTGCTCTTCAACATTGGGATGTAGTAGACATTGGTAAGTATTCAATGTTCACCTGCGAAGCCTTCAAACAAAACTGAACCTCTTCCTTGGATTTCTACAGTCGAGCCATCCCCAAATTTGACCGACCCTTTAATTGTCGTGTCAATTTCAGCAAATTTTTCAATACAACCGGTCATGTGATTACTTGCACCAGTATCTAAATACCAAGCCTTCTCTCGGGTGTTTTTACTCGGGTGTTTTTAAACTTCGACACCACCTTTTCATGCAATAACACCTGCTCGTTCTGTATTGTGTGGCTGAGAACACGTTTCTGTCATCAACAGTGCTGGTGCATCTTCGGTTTGCGTTGCAACAAGGTTTGCTTTTTCTCTTCGGTTTGGTTTGGGACACTCTTTTGCAAAATGACCATATTCATTACAATTGAAACACTTAACACTTAACCACTTAATCTTGGATTTGTCGAAGTTACGTGGCTTTCAGTCTTCACCTCGACCTCAACCATATCCACGCCCACGACCACGTCCTCTCCCGTGACGTCTCCGTGATGTCCTTTTTTGTTGTTGTTGGAACCTTCATCTTTCTTTGCCTTTGGGATTCTTGCCTCCCACTCGGCCTGGGTAAGGAGTAACTGTTCTCCACTATCCTTTGAGTGCAGTCGCCCTTTAAGCCTTTCCTCGAAGGTTCTGAGACGACCTATCGCCTCGGATACCGACATCTTCTCAGTATCGCCAAATTGTTCGATTGTTCCAATAATTTGGAGAAATCTATCTGGAACTGCACTGAACAATTTTTCAACAACTTTACTGTCGTTGAACTTCGTGCCCAGTGAGCGGATCTCACCCACCAGCGTGGTAAGCTTCATGGTAAATTCGTTTATTGTCTCTGAATCCTCCATGTGTAACTTGTTCAGCTGTCGTTTCAGAACCTGTACGCGTGCCTTCTTAACGCGACCTTCACCGACTCGCATCTCCCTGAGTGCCAACAAGTCTCCTTTGCCATCGTGCCAACAAGTCTCCTTTGCCGTCTTTTTCTCCGCGATTACCATCATCACGTCATCCGGCACGGCTTGAGAAATGGCTACCATGGCGCCTTGATCTTTGTCATCGTCTTTTTCTTCACCTTCAATCACTGACCATACTCCTAGTGAACGCAAGATTATCTTCATCTTGACAGCCCATATGTTGTAGTTCGTTTCACTTAACGTTGGAAATTGGATCCGGATTGAGGCTCCTCTTGCCGTCGGTTTGATGACAGCAAGTGTCTTAGATGGATCTCCATCATTTTCGGTCATTTCTTTGACACCTTCGCTCTGATACCAAATGTTGGTTTTCAAAGCAAAACTTTAAACGCCAACAAAAAATGGAGGAATTTTTTTAGTACTTCACACACATTACATTTTCCCGTTTTTTTAATATATAAGCAAATACAAATAAATACATCACATTTTTCTGAAAATAAAAACTAACTAACCACTTAACGGTTTTTCTAACCTCCTAATCCACATGAAAAATGTGCAAAAAAATACATAAACAATTTCTAGAGACAACTAGATTAACACAACATAACGTACCTAACGCATTTTTAATTCCCAAACACTTTCTACAAGCTTTAGAACGATCACTTTTTCAATTTGTGCATATCTAGGGTTGCCGAAATTTTAGATTTACTGATTGTCTTAATATCTTTGTTAATTAACAAAATCATATCAGAGAAGGCCAACAGATTTGTAAATTGCACACTGCCTTTATATCTTTGTTAATCTTCCTTTGTACGAAACTTATGGGGTTAAACCAATAATGAGATCATGGTAACCGGACGAAAGTTGAGAAGCGACAACTGGTAACAGTGTATATAGGTTACTGTGATTCAATGGTTGGTGGATCGAGAAAGAATTGCATGATTGGAGATCATTGTTGTTTTATAGTGCTCCTTTGGGTAACTATTTTTATGAAGGCAGAATTTTACCCAATATGTTGTGTACTTAAATTTACAAGTTAAACTGATGGAAGTGGCTCAATCCACCAACCCTGAGTAAACGATGCAAGTCTTTGAACTCCCTTAGTTCTATTTTATGGACTTGTGGGATGAGAGCAAACGTCTAGAGAGTATCAAACCATGTGTTACTCTCAAGGAGATTATGATGAAAGTGTAGTTTTTTCCTTTGAAACTCTGCTGAAGGATCTTAGATGCCCTTTCAAATCTTAACCAAGTATTGATGATCCAGATTATGAACTTGATATTAGGGCTCTGAATTTAGCTCTAGCATTGTCAATTACTTGAAAATTTGATTCAAATTTTGGCCCGAATCAGGATAACCTGCTCGGGCTGATATTGAGCCGACCCCAGCTCGAGCTCGGCTCAAAATAGGTTCGTTAACAATTCTACTGATGCTAGGAATGTGAATTTAGCGAATTTAGCTCAAAAATCATGAATTTTGGCCCGGATAGAGTTCGGATGGAAATAAATGAGCCGAGTTATAAGCCAACATTTTGAATCGTGTTTTTTTTTTAACCTATTTTAAGCCAACCCTAACTGGTTTCAAAATCAAATCGTTAACATCCCCACTTGATAGTGGCGGAAGTGTTTGCTGTCGTAGCTAGAGTGGTTGTTGAACTTTGGAGTCACCAAATGAGAGATGAGGTCTGCCATTAGCATTGTCAAAGCAGGTATTGGATCCCAAGGATGGAAAGAAGATTAGTTAGTTATATGCAGAAAATGAGGCATTGAAGGACCTCTGAGCTAATTCTCCTCCAAGAACAACGAATCAATATTCTTATTGCCTAGCATGGTGTTGGGAGCAGCAGTGTTAGTGAAGCTGTGACTTCAGCAAGTCCACTGGAGTTATAGTAACCATTACCCTTTTGACTTATATACAGGACACATCAACCCTTAGGGCATCTTCAGTTTAGAATTCTTGTTAAGCTAATTGAATATCTTAAGTTTTAAGATATGATAGAAAAGAACCAGCGAAGGGGTGGAAGATGAGGAAGACAGATATATGTTTACCTTGCTGCCATGGTGGAGATTAGAGCTGATGTGCAGGTGTGTAGCTTTCCAGAGTTGTTAGATCTCCAGGGGTTTGTTTTACTATTGAACATGGGACTCAGATGCTGCTGGGTTTGAAGCCATTTTATCAGTAACCATACTGAATGTTCTATATGGAGTTTAGGACGCTCTACAAGTGATAAAAGAAGTATTTAAAGGTGACTTAGAAGGCCATTAAAGAACTAGAATTTAATATATCTAGCATTTTTAATCGTGCCCAATAATTTTTTTTAATTGCATCAAAATCAGCCTAGAATTCCATCTCAAAACAGTTAACAATATTCTTCACAACGTATGCTATCATTAAGAAATTCAATATCCTTCTAATTATTTCATAACTTTATTTTGGTAGCCTCCATTAAAAAATTCGCATCATGTTATTGTAGTAGAAATAGATAAGTTTAAGACAATAGATTGAAAATTGTGGAGAAATCTAAGAAAATTTTATTATAATGAACTTCAATTTTAATTTATTTATATTGTTCTTAGGATAAACAATTTTTATCAATTTAGAAGGATTGGTATTCATCTCAAGGATTCAATGCTAGCTGAAAACTAATATTTCTACAATATATGTATATTTTTTGATTAGTTGTCCATATTTTAAAAAATCTTTATTTGTAGCGGGGCTTAACAATATAAACAATTTTATTATAATATTATCTTTTCTATAGCAAGGTTGTTGTCATCCTCATGAATATTCATGAAGATATAATATTCATATCTTGATTATGTAAATCTCATTTTTCACAAAATAACCTTCACTTTTTCGACCAAAGATCGTCATCCTCCATCTCTTATTTTTTGAAGATGTTATTTAGTTATTATTACCGTCTGCAATGCATTCAAAATGATTTTTCATCTACGTTATGTTTGTAATTATTATAAGGTGTAAGTTAAAAATAAGTTAAAATAAGATTGGAATTATTGCAATATAAAGATTTGACGATATCCGAAATGGCACGGTCCAAAATAGAAACAAGTACATCTTATAATGCGGAGAAAAAAATAAAAAGCGCTTGCAATGAAAGAATTTGTGGAATACATGCTTAGGACTGCTTATGAGTCTAGGTTTAATTGAGTCAAGTTTGTTCCTTAATCTTATGAGTTAGTTGCTATTTTTCTTGATTTTGTTTCTTGTTATTTTATTGGCTGATTTTTAGGTCATTTTTTTGGAAGTTTGTTATTAGCTCCAAGCTTTAAATATTTATAAGGCTACACAAAAATATAGTAGTTCTATTTTCCTTCAATCTACAACAATTCTCTTAAGTTTTCTCCTCTTTCTCATCTCAAGAAACCAACAATTTGGTATCAGAGCTCTCTTCTTAAGGGACCTGTGCGTGAGTTTGAGCGGCAATGGAGATCGAAGCTAGTTTTTCCTTAGTATTTCCACTAGTGTTTGCCGGAGACAACTACCGGATCCGAGCAGTCCGCATGGAAACATATCTGGCAACTTTGGATCTCTGGGAAGTAGTGGAAGAAGACTATGACATTACTCTTCTCCCTGAAAATCCCACCGTAACACAAATTAAAGCACAGAAGGAGAAGAGAACAAAGAAGTCCAAGGCAAAAGCTTGCATGTTTGCTGCAGTTTCCTTCACGATCTTCACTCGTATCATATCGTTTAAACTGCAAAGGAGATTTGGGATTATCTCAAATTCGAGTATGAAGGAGATGAAAGAATTCATGGGATGCAGGTGCTAAACTTGGTTCGTGACTTTGAATTGTAAAAGATGAAGGAGACTCTGGCAGGCTACTCAACATAATGAATCGTGTCAAATTATTGGGTTCTTTTCTAGAAGATTCAAGGATTGTTGAAAAAATCCTTGTAACAGTGCCTGAAAGATTTGAGGCTACCATCACCACGTTAGAAACCATGAAGGATCTGTCAAAGATTGCTTTGATAGAACTCTTAAGTGCTTTACAAGCACAAGAGCAGAGACATGTAATGAGCCAAGAAGGAGCTATCGAAGGAGCTCTACCAGTCAAACATCAAGATGATGAAAAGAATAGGTGGCTCAAGAACAAGAAGTTTCAAGCTACAAGCGGACAAAGCTATGAACCTGAGAACAGAAGCAAAACTGAAAATAAAAGATTAGGAGTAAAAAAAGATTACTCTCCATGTCAACAATGTGGCAAGAAAGGTCATCCTCCTTTCAAATGCTAGAGAATACCAGATGCAAAGTGTAGTAAGTGCAATCAAATGGGACATGAAACTATCATTTGCAAGAATAAAGATCAGCAGCAAGAACATGAAGCACAAGTGGCTGATCAAGAAGAAGATGACCAGCTTTTCGTCGCAACTTGTTTTACGAGTTATGAAACAAATAAAAACTGGCTCATTGATAGTGGTTGCACTAATCATATGACACATGACAAGGAGTTGATCAAGGAATTGAAGAGCATCGAGTCCAAGAAGGTCAGAATTGGGAATGGTGAATGTATTGCGGTCAAAGGAAAGAGCACCGTAGCCATTGCAAGTTGTTCAGGAATCAAGGTTATCACCGATGATCTCTATGTACCAAATATTGATCAAAACTTGCTCAGTGTTGGCCTGTGTGATAGAGGATGCTACTGGCCAAAAGGTTTTTGACGTTAAGATGGAAGGGAGGATTTTTTCACTCAATCCAATGCATCAGGAACAAATTGAAAGCACTATGAAGATTCAATCATCAATCAAGATGGTTGAGCATGTGAAAGTTAATGCAAGGCTAAGGAAATTAGAACTAGAATCAACCTTACAGAAAACAACTGCATAACTTTTAGAATTAAAAGCTCACCTTTTGAGTATGGAAATAGAATTCCTAGCCATGTCGCGAATGAATGACAAATTGAAAGATGAAATGGATAAGACAATGGCGAGCCAATTCAATTCGAAGATGAGGTTGATAAAGGCTACTACAGAAGTCACAGAACTGAAAGCAAACCTCTTGATTAGGAGACACAGCTACAAAGAATTATGAATGAGAATGAAAAGCTAAAATCAGAGCTCAAGAGAGACATGGAGCATGAGGAGAATTATTTTGCAGCTATATTAGATGCTGAGAGAGCAAAAATTGCATAACAAATAGCACTGATGAGACTAGGTGTTGTCCTTAGGAAGCTGCTACGCTTCCCTTTCTCCGACGAGTAGCTTCCCTTTCTCCGACGACTTGGATGATGATTCTCCCAAGAGGAAGAATGGCAACATACTAAGGAAAATTTTAATGGATCTCAATCTGGAGCAGAAAGAAAGCAATGAGATTTTTGTTGACAACCAAGCTGTCATTTTCATTTCCCATAATCATGTGTTTCATGAGAAAATTAAGCATTTCAACATCAAGTTATTTTTGCTAAGAGAAGTGCAGAAAGAAAAATTTGTGACTCTGGTTTACTGCAAATCTGAAGATCAGTTGGCAGATTTGTTTACAAAATCACTTCTAATCAGCAAGTTTGAGTTTCTAAGGCAGAAATTTGGTGTTTGCAGCTCTTAAAGCAAGGAGTGTTGGAATACATGCTTATGACTGTTTATTGAGTCTAGATTTAATTGAGTCAAGTTTGTTCCTTAATCTTAGGAGTCAGTTGCTATTTTTTTTTATTTTGTTTCTTGTTATTTTCTTGGCTGATTTATAGGTCTTTTTTTTTTTTAAGTTTGTTTTTAGCTCCAAGCTTTAAATATTTGTAAGGCTACACAAAAATAGAGGTTCTATTTTCTTTCAATCTACATCAATTCTCTTAAGTTGTCTCCTCTTTCTCATTTCAAGAAACCAACAAAATTTTATTTTAAGAGAAGCACACACAAAATGTATCACCATAAAAAAATTTAAGAAGCTATAGAAGGATTGCTTTAAATACTTGGCTACGAAGGAAGATGACTAACTACATTTTTTTTTAAGCTGCGGGAAAGACTTGCATTGAAGCTTTTAGAAAAAGGAAAATTTTTTTGTAGATATTGAATTAATTATTTTTTTGATTAAAGAGAAAATCGAATGAAAAAACCTACATATTCTATTTTTAAAGAAAATATTTATTGTTAGCGAAATGATATTTACAAAAAGCATGACATAAAAGCTAAATCAAAACACGGACACAGTGGGCTAACATGAAGCCATACTTTGCTTCCCATATTTTGATTTATGATACAACCTATGGGACCTTAATAACTAAGGAGGATACTTTACATGTAAGAATTTTTGGTTTGTCTTTATCACTTCGGTTCTTGGAATATTGATTGAAATCCATGAAGGAGACCAATAAATTGTCACATTAGATGTTGTAAACAAAGCTACAAAAAAATATAGTTTGTTATAAGTGTAATGAATCTAACAAATAAACTTGAGCAAGTAGATTTGAATCTTAATTTCTTTAATTTAAACTAATCATATGGCTATTAATATTTGTAATATTTAATATTATTCCCTTAGATTTATTTGGAAGATAGATGCTGGTGAACAACTTTTAGAGTGAGTTTGCAATAGGCGTGATTAAGATCATCATTTGATAAGACAAAAATAACCACCACCATAACATAGTTTGAATCTTAAATCGTGGAAACTATATTTTTATACAAATGTTGATAGCCTTGAATTGATTTTGGTGGAGAAGATTTGGATCAGCTTAATCACAAAGCTCTTCATTTTCGTGACTTAATTAAAAATTAGTAATCAAAAGATATGAAATTAGTGCCTCAAAATTGATATAAATATAGCGGATGCCTATTAAATACAATGAGAAAGAGATTCTATGAAGTCTAAAATTTGGTTGCTGATGGAATCACCTTTTGATGCGCTAGCAAATGATGAGAGTATCATTTTGCCCTAGCAAGTAATTAAACATTTAGGAAATTTTTGGAATGCTCAAAAAGTTATTTGAAGCAAACAAAATGAGCATCAATATGAAAAAAAAAAAAAAAATCCTTTCTAGCTCATATCCTTTCTAGCTCATCAAGTCAAGTAGATATTAAGTCGATCTAGAATTGCTTCATTTGTTGAAGTTAAGAAGTTAACTCAGTGGTAAATATAAAAGTGCAATTATGGAAATTAGAGTTTTTATGTTTTTTTTTCTTAACGACAGTATAACAAAATTATATGTTTTTAATTAAAAAATGTGTTCTAAATCCAGTGGAATGAAATTAGAACCTTTTTTCACTATATAGTTTATTAAATCTCTAAAATATATAGATTTAAATTTTTTTTAATATCTAATTGAAAATATTTCTAGAATGGCTTACAATTTTTCTTAAAGTAGCATTCACAAACTCTTTATATAATCTAAGATGTGAAAATTATATTTTAGAAGTTTTCAATTTTTTATTTTTTATGAACATCAAATGCCAAATGATTTCATTAGCTTTAACTAGCCCCTAGTGATTCTTCTTTATTCATATTATATTAAATGGCTCAATCAACCTATTATGAGCTAATGAATCTCAAAATACTAAACACATTAATAAATGGCAATTATCATTAAAATTATTGTATGTGACCAACAATTTAAAAATGTCAATTTTTTGTTTGCAAAGATAATGAATCGTTTGCATGTTCTTTTTTTTTTTTTTTGCTTCCAAGAATATTTAGCAATATAAATTACTCTACCTTACTAAAGAAATTTGATACTCCTAGTACATAATGTAATTAATTCTCCTCTTGAATATGTGTGTGGATGTATATTTTTTAAGCATGAAAAAATGTCATTAAATTAAAAGGAAATATGAAACTGAACTAATAAAGCTACTAACTAAAATAATGTCAAAAAAGATTAATTTATTTTTAAGCTTTATATGAAATAAAGTATGTTTTTTTATAAAAAATTTTGTTGACATAGAGAAATTATTATCATCAAAATATCACTAACTAAAATTAATCACTATCCATTGAGATCATATCACAAGTTATAGATTAAAATAAAATGCATAAATATTTACCCTATTTTGAAATAACATACATATAATAAAGGTGAACAGCTAGAGCATAGTATTGTATTTCAAATCTATCAATATTAAATGATAAAAAAATAGAATATTTATTTTAAATGAAAAATAAATATCTCAACATATCATGTACTATGTCTATCGATGGTAGACAAAGGATAGCAAACAAAGTAATCAACTATTTTAATATGATGTTCTAAATAAAATAAAATAATATAAAGTATTAATATATTATTTGAATTAACATATTTTATAATTTTTTCTTCACCTCATTTACCTTTTTGTTCATTTATATCACTTGTTCATATTTTTTCCCCTTTTATCTCCACATTCACTTTTATTTCCACTTTTCACCTTATTTCAATGATGTTGAATGCGCATAAGTGCGCTTACTTGCGACATGTTGGTTGAGGGTATAGTTTCCCACTATAAAGTCAAGAGTTTGATTCGTACATATTGCCATTTGAGCTCATCTTTTTCTCAAAAAAGATGAATAGAGTAATTATATAAGCATATACTCCCATATATCTACTTAAATGCACATAAATAGAACTACCCAAACATTTACAAATCCCTTTTCCTCATTTTCGTGTTTTTCTTTATAAAGAGCATTTTAACTTATATGAAAGCATATACAAAAATCTATAAATTCTAGCTTATACAAATTACAATAAAGTTTGATGGTAAATTAATATTCACAGAACAATAGTCAAAATTCACAAAGTTGTTTCTATGCATTACCACGTAGTATAATATTTAAATTTTTTTTTATTATTATATAACTAGTTTTTCATGTTTAATATATGAAATTAAAAAAAAATTACACAGTTTAAAATATCTAGTGAAAATTCAACTTTTTATGTTAATATGTTCAACATAGCCCATTTTACAACCTATCAAAAGTAGTATGACAATTGTATTCTTTTAATTATAAACTCTATAAAATATATCATATCTTTAAATATAGAAATCCAAAAAATTTAGAAAAAATAGTACATAAATAGTACATCATGTCTAAAATATATTGTGAAAATGATTAGTAAAATCGTCACTCGATATTTAGTTCATAAGTTATTTAATTAAATATGCACCAATATTCTATAGGAACATTTGACACATATCATGTCAAATATTTGTCTCAATATATGAAAATATTTTTTAGACCAGTTTTTTATAGTATTTGTTATTACAAAGCAATATTTTTAAGTTTTATGTTAAAATACATTTTTTTTATAAATGTGATATCAAATGGGATAGTGATTTATCATATATATTATTTATTAAGGTCATCAATGCTTGTAATTAAACTTAAAAGCTAAAGATTTAGCCTCTTAAAAATTCTTTGTTCTTTAGTGTAGATGGAATGGGATAGTGATTTAAAATTACATAATAATATAGCAAGTTGCCCTTGGGCCTATAATATTTTTCTTCATTGTAAATTATTAGTTAATCAAATTGCATAGTATTATTTTTCTACAAAAAAATTATAATAATGGACCATTTTTTATTTTAGAATATTTTGAGTAGATGCTTAAGTTAATTTTATTTCAATTTAAAGTTAATTAAAACTGTAATATCTAGTTCTTTATAGTTCAATTTGTCTCTATGCTAAATTTGGATTCATCTTGTGTTCATATACCTGAGGTCGATAGGTAATTACAGCGATTGGAATAAAAAACTGTCCTTTGTCTTGCATGCATTTTGATTTGGCACTTTTTGTGGATGAACATCTAAAACTTATGAAATTAGGCCCTTGATTGGAGAATGCATCATATAAAACATTAGGAATGTTTATTAATTCTCTTGTTGGGTAAAGTATTTATTAGTCAATATCACAATGTGTTAAAATAAATGACTCTCAAAGCTATTGTGTAGTTTGTGAACTTAACAAGACATTTAATTAGTATTAGATTTTTTAAAAAAAATTATAAAGCAGAAATATGGAAATAGTCTAAAAAATAAATTAAAATTTTATGGTCAGATTGAAGTGGAGATTATTATGGTAAGTACATCGGAAAGCACAACACTTAAAGTTTAAGCAAGTGAGGCTTTATTATGCTTTATTTTTGTGTCCAATATACTATCTCAGTTGGTATAGAATTACTAACTATTAATGATTAATGTCAGAAGTATAGTCAGTAATTTTGATCTCCTATTGCTCATATTTATAGGTTTAATAGATTTGCACCGTGATTGTTCCAAATATCTTTTAAATTATGTGCAGTCGAGAACCTAACTTGATAGAGTTACACATGATATTGTCTTGAAGTCAGATTAGAAGGTTCTTTTCTTATATTAATTCAAAATGTTTCAAATCATGAACAAGAAGACATATTAGATGATGTTCTCTCATTACACACGAGTTTTGAGTAGATTTTTTTTAGATTATTGGCCATTTGGGTGATGGTTTGTTTATATCAATCATTTCTTTTTTTTTTTTTTTGACTTTTGCCTTTTAGGACTAAGATTCTCCTTGTGTTGAACTATACTTAGTTTGATTCACCTTTTAATCATATGTAGGAAACCCTTATTATGATATTAAAGGGCCGAACTTTTTGTTGTTCCCATTTTTGTAAAAGCTCTCTTACTAATTAGAATAAGTAATCCACGTGAGAAAATCTTAGAATATTTTATCATTCATAACACAATCGCACATTAAAAAAATGCTAGCATTTATGTGAATGATGATAATATTGTGGATAGCTAATTTAAAACTTAATTTTTGTGAAAAATATTGAACTCTCAATCCACAAATAAAGCCTAAAGACAATTGGTTTTTTTATAAAATTATGGTCAAAATATATTAAATGATGAACAATATATTTTTGAAGTTTCATCATTATGAAGAAAATATTTTGGAAGATGCAGGTGATTAACATCCTCAATAAGTTTTTGTGCCGATTTGATTTGAAGTAGGTTTGCCAAAGTAATAAATCTTATTGTATTTATTGAGTATAAATCTTATTTATATCAATCTCACATTGATATTGGTGCCGAGGATAACCATGCAAAATTTTCACAAGCTCTATGTAATATTATGTTATAATGCAGGGGTGGAGCGATTCGATAACTAATATTCAAATTTGAATTTTGTTGAATCACTTCAAGATGTAGAAGCCAGTGCGAATTTAATGACCTTCAAAACTAAATATATAAATTAAGATCTATGACTATAGGATTCACAAATTAAGCTAAATATAGTTATAAAAGAATATTTGCTCCTAGTTTTAAGGACTTCAAATTTGATCGTGATATCAATAATTTATTTTAGCGAAGTTAAATTAATCAGATGTGAAAGTAGCCTTAATTTATAATTCCAGGAAGAAGTTTATACGAAGCAACTATAGATTTCACTTTTCATTATGAGAACCATCGCATTAAAGTTTGATTCAAACAAAGAAGTCATACTTCAAGTTCCACAGAACTCAAATAAAAATCCAAACTACAAATAAACTTATTTTCTTCCTACAAGGCAAGATGCAAAAATGTATACGAACAGTGAATACACCCTTTTAACTTCTCCAATCTCGCTATCCTTTGCTTCGAAATCTCTTTGAAACTCCTCTCTTGTTTTTCTTCCAAGTGTTCCTCCCTAAGAATGGCAGAAAAAAAGAGAGTAAAAGCCCTCCAAACTCCGTAGTCATCGGTTTTATACTTCTCCAAACGAAGAGAGGCATAAAAACTTCATGAGCCGTCAATTTTTACAAACTGACGCATTGACGCTAAGCACTGACAGTGTGATGCCCAGGCGCCGCGAATACGGCACCAACGTTAGGGGTTCTGAGGTTTTTTGGGCAAAATTTGGGGAACTTGCATCTAGCCTCCTCTGGGCAGCGCCTAGGAGCCTAGTCCTGACATCTAGTAGTTACTATCGCTGCGTCTACTTTTCAACTTCTCTATTTGGTGCATGATCTAACATGTATATGGTGCCTAGGCGCTAGAATACGACTTAACCCCGATTTACAGTATTTCAAACTCTGTTCGCTCTCCTTCCTTGAATCGGGCAACATAGCACCAAAACTTTCCTCAAAACATAAGATAAATATATAAAAAGGGAGAATCAAGATGAAAAATAAGCACATTACATACTCATGTCAGAATTTTCCTCATAATAAGAGTTTACTTTATTATAAAATTATGTGAAAATTGTCTAGATTCTTACATCATCATCTCAAAACTTTTGCTGTTATGATTCTTATGATTGGAATGCTGTTTTTTTTTTTTTCTAGATTTACTTCTTTAATAGCATTGGGGATGACAACGTTCTTATATCTCAGATGACTAGGATGATAACCAGTAAAAAACTTTTTTTTAGAGGAATTTTACTCATAATAAGAGTTTACTTTATAATAAAATTTTGTGAAAATTATCTAGATTTTCTAAATTATTTGTTTATCTTTATACTACTTTGTTTTATTTGTTTGTCTGTTTGTTTTTGGACTTGTTGATATTTGAATTTGTAATTTACAATGTATCTTGAAACACATAGTAATTTTCTCCTTGTGAATAAGTTATTAGCCTTAATATTCACGTTTTCTCTATTTTTTTAAAGGATTTTAATACATCATAATACATTATATGCTAAAGGTGAGGCATAAGGCTGGATATAAAAGAGGCATAGAAGAAAATAAATCCTTTTGTACAAGAGAAAATAGAGTATACTCTTAGATTTTTTTTTTTTTTAAATAAATTAAATAAATAATTGTTGAGTGGAAGGAGTAAGAGCTTGAATCTATGAACTCATAAATAGAAGTGGATGTATATATCACTATGTTAAGACCCAGTTCATATATATGTGCTTTCTTCATCATAGAAAGGGCTTTTTTGGTTGTAGAAAGTGATCAGTAGTGTTGTTTGGAGCTGCATGGTAAGCTAATTCTCACTAAATATTTTAACTTCCCAATCTAAAATTTGATTTTAATAAACTGTGCTAATGAGTTAGATGTCGCTTGTCTGAGGGAGAATACTTTGTGGCAATATACAAGTATATACTGGAAGAGTATTTATGCACTGTTATCCGCAAAAATGGTAAGTTTGTGTGTTCCCAAACCTTAAATCCTAAACACGGTCCCTATAATATATTGCTAAAACATTGGTGTTGTGTTCAAGCCAAATAGTGTTGCAAGCAAGTATTGCACACAAGATCTCAAAATGTGATTTGCGCAAGTGTAACATTACAGGAATTTAGCAAATTTACGTCATTCAAATCGGACACAAATCAAATATAAATCCGACAATATTCGAGGATTATCATCAGATTTATGTTGATTTTTTTCGCGGGTAATTCCACGGTCAATAATTTTAATTCCGTCAATTTTGCATCAAAATATTCCATCGCAAATAATTAAAGTTGTTATTTGCAACGTCGTAGCATCAAACTGACTACACATGTGTCGAATTTTGAACTGAAAATATCGACGAACAGATTACCTTTGAATTTGAGACGGGTAATATTGATGAACGATGTGACTGATTTTTTGACGTAAAATGGATGCAAATCTAACGCAAAAAATGGATGCAAATCTAACGCAACTAAAAAATAGAACCTTATCACATTTCTACAACATGCACACAACTCTTAGTCTACATCACATCAACATTATATCCAGTTATATCACAAATCAAAGGTTTGAAAAATCTCATTGATGAAAAAGTAGATACTGTCACAAATCTAAATTATCAGAAATTTACATTTACACCGCCAATATAAGTTCAAACATTTCAGACATTCAAAATACAGATCAATAACTCCTTCTAATCCTCCTCTTCATCCTCCTCGACTACAACTGCCACCGTTCGCTTGCCCCAATGATTTTCCATAATCTCCGTCAGGCGTACTATACCACTAAGTTCTTTGTTGGCATTCAAGCATATGGTGACATTCAAAATACAGATCAATAACTCCTTCTAATCCACCTCTTCATCCTCCTTCTCGACTACAACCACCACCGTTCGCTTGTCTCCAATGATTTTCCATAATCTCTGTCAGGCGTACTATACCACTCAGTTCTCTGTTGGCATTCAACCATATGGTGAACCTCTTCATTCATAGCACCTACTAGCCTGGCAAGCTTTGCAGTATTCGGGTGTGATGAGCTCATGCCACCCACAAACGCATGAAATATCTCAACCTTCTTCTTTCTCGTCGTCTGCGTCCATAGCTCGAACTTGGACTGCGTGGTAATAGACTGGCTAACACTATTGTTGGTAGTGCTCGGGGCCTGGGGGGCCAACTGCCTCTCTCGGAGTTGCTCGTACTCCTACATAATAAAAGCCAATTATTAATTATCATTTTAAACATTAAGAGTCAAATAAATGTGAAAAAAATCAATTTTTTACTTACATTTACCCGTCAGGCGGTAGTCAAATCTGTGTGGGAGAAAGCTAAGGTATGGCAGCAACAACAGCTATGGAAGAAGACATGGTCTTCTTCCTGCCCTTGCTAGTATTCGCTATAGTGTGAAGAACATGCGGTAGTTGAGGAAGCTGATCATCTGCTCCACCTATGGCCATTTGTAGTAGGACTAACAAAAAAAAATCAGGAGCAGTTTACACAAGTAAAAGAAGGAATGTGTAAAATCTAAATAGGAAACATATTGTAACTATGTCTAAAACAAAAAAATGAAAAAACATGACAAGTATGACATATGTAGCAAAAGCAAACAAAAAGTTCAATTTTTACATTGGCTAAGTGTCGGTAGTCCATGAGTATATTATAAAAAGTTCAATATTTTTGTGTAGTGTCAAATGAGTTTATTACAACGGTCACTTGGGGTCTCATTGTCATCGGTGTTGATCCTTATATAGCTAAGTGTCACTAGCTCATTGGTTGAAGGATCTTCATTTCATATTTGTTATTGCTTAGAATTCCATAACGATTATGGTTGATCTATTATAATAAGGATTAAAATATGCAATTTTGAGTAGATTATTCTTAACAAATTTTCTATACCATGGTGATGAAAAATGATTCTTTCTATATCACCATCAATTTGAACAAGACCCGATCCTTATATTACTTCATTTCAACCTACCAACTTGAATTCCACCACTAAGTAAATACATCAATATACCACATTACCTATGCATTTAATTCATACATATCACTCAATTCTTATGTATATAGAAACCTAAAACCTAAACTTCAATATTTACATGCATACCGATGAACTCTTATGCATATATATACCTAGCTAACACCAAAACTTCTATTTATACCTACATACCACATTACCTATGTATATAACTCTAATCTTATGTATGTAAAAACCTAACAACTAAGTTGCAATACTTACATGCATACCACTGAACTATTATGTATATGCAAGTTGGACACCAAAACTTTAATTTATACATATATACCACATAACCTATTCCAAAACTAACATACATATCACTAAATTATTATGCATGTATAAGCTTACACCCAAACTTCAATTTGTACATGCAAAAGCACATTACCTATGCCAAATGATCCGTTTCACTTTTCATAAATTAAAATGAAAACTATTGGAGCAAATAGGATTATCTTCCTCAATATTTTATAATTGGAGCGGAATGGAAGATTGATAAATACAGGAGTTTCGGTAGTCTCTGTGAGATGCCATCGTCAATACCTTCTTAGCTAGCTCTAATGGCGAATGTATCTCAATGGCTCGTTCAAGAAGACGATGGTTTTGAGCGAAACCGTGAGGTAGAGGAAAATGAGATAGCTAGGGTTTTTGGCAAAAGAAACGAAATTTATGCATGTGAGTTGAGTAAATTAGGTCATTGTGCGGATTTCCATCCAATTTTCATCAGCCTAGTTCGATACTAACAAGTAAAGTTTTTCCGTCGCTTAGTTAAATGCAAATTCAACACTAATCTCATTGCAATTCCATACACACTTTTGTCATTTTCATAGTGTGTTTTTCCTCTGATGCAAACCAGACTCAAAATCTAACGCAAATATTGAATTGTATTATTCGCCGCTTAACGATGGCAAATCCAACGCTGATATTTGCGGCGGAAAAATCTGATGCAAATATCGGACGTTAACTCCAACTTCTCCTGTAGTGTAACCTCTATCCCCGGCACTTATTTCTTTAAGTGAAATATATAAAAAGAAAACAGTGTTATGTGAATAACTAGTGATTTTAATTTGAATGCAAGTAGCCAATGATAATGTTATTTACAAATCAGTAAAATCGCATATTTCTTAACCAATAGTTTTGTTTTCAAGATATTCAAAGCTTAGTTTTATGAGGGCACAAAGTGGCTTATTGTTGTAAGAAGTCTCTATCAACATGCATGCAACTGTATCAATTGCTTAGGAATATATAGATACTGACCTATTAATCAAATCTGTTGTTTCTTGGACAGATAGAGTGCGTTGAGTAGCTACTCCTAGGCATAGTGGGATTGAGAAGTAGTTGCTTGAACACGCACAATGAGTCGACCAATTTTATGTTCAAAAATTTGCCACTAACTATAGCTAGGGCGCTTAGGTTGGAATCTCTTCGATTTATCATGATATTGAATGTGTTATAAATATATATTTTTTCCTTTTTATTTGTAAAGTTATATGGCATTCTGTGCCTTTGTAACACCATCAATCAAATATGAGGCAAGTTTGTTGCAGTTTTCCTTCAAATCTTATGATTGGGTTAGTGTTCTCTGGAAAATTAGGAAATTCTATTTTAATATTGAATATTTTATTATAAATTATGCTCAATTTATTTTTTGTCACAATTGTTATATATGTAAATTTTATTTTGATAAAAATAATAATTCTAAAAATTGGCCCCTTTAGTTTGAATACATTTCAGTTTACTATTTTTTTATATAAAATTAAAATCAATGAACATCCTATGAAGCCTTTACGTTGTCCAATGTAGGGGCCAACCTTTTCTGCAACAGTGTTTTCCAATTAATGTGGATCTAGATTGTATTTATATCCTGTGTGTTTGCAAGCTCACTTTAGTCTGAGTGCTTCATGTGGACATGTTGTCTGGGATTATAAATGTTGTGTTAATCTAGTTGTCTCTAGAAATTGTTTATGTATTTTTGCACATTTTTCATGTGGGTTAGGAAGTTTTGAAAACCGTTTTGTGGTTAGGTGGTTAGGAAAACCGTTAAGTGGTTGGTTAGTTTTATTTTCAGAAAAATGTAATGTAGTTGCTTATAAATTAAACCAGAAAATGTAGAGGGTGTGAACTACTAAAAAAATTCCTCCATTTTTGTTGGCGTTTAAAATTTGGTTTTGAAAACCAACATTTGGTATCAGAGCGAAGGTGTCAAAGAAATGGCCGGAAATGATGGAGATTCATCTAAGTCACTTGCTGTCATCAAACCGACGGCAAGTCTCAATCCCGATCCAATTTCCCACGTTAAGTGAAACGAACTACAGCATATGGGCTGTCAAGATGAAGATAATCTTGCGTTCACTAGGAGTACGGTCAGTGATTGAAGGTAAAGAAAAAGACGATGAAAAAGATCAAGGCGCCATGTTAGCCATTTCTCAAGCCGTGCCGGATGACGTGATGATGAGACGACAAAGGAGGATTGAGACGCACTCAGGGAGATGCGAGTCGGCGAAGATCGCGTTAATAAGGCACGCGCACAGGTGCTGAAACGACAACTGAACAAGTTACAGATTGAGGATTCAAAGACAATAAACAAATTTTTCATGAAGCTTACCACCCTGGTGTGTGAGATCCGCTCATTGGGCACGAAGTTTGACGACAGTGAAGTAGTTGAAAAACTATTCTGTGCAGTTCCAGATAGATTTCTCTAAATTATTGGAACAATTGAACAATTTGGTGATACTGAGAAGATGTTGGTATCAGAGGTGATAGGTCGTCTCATAACCTTCGAGGAAGGGCTTAAAGGGCGACTGCACTTAAAGGGTAGTGGAGAACAGTTACTCCTTACCCAGGCTGAGTGGGAGGCAAGAATCCCGAAGGCAAAGAAAGATGAAGGTTCCAACAACAACAAAAAAGGAGGACGTCACGGGAGAGGACGTAAAGATGAAGGTTTCAACAGCAACAAAAAAGGAGGACGTCACGGGAGAGGACGTGGTCGTGGGCGTGGATATGGTGGAGGTCGAGGTGAAGACCGAAAGCCACGTAACTTCAACAAATCCAAGGTTAAGTGTTTCAATTGTAATGAATATGGGCATTTCGCAAAAGAGTGTCCCAAACCAAAACGAAGAGAAAAAGAAAATCTTGTTACAACGCAAACCGAAGATGAACCAGCACTATTGATGACAGAAACTTGTGTTCTCAGCCACACAATACAAAACGAGCAGGTGTTAGTGCATGAAGACAAGGTGGTGCCAAAGTTTAAAAGAACCCAAGAGAAAGCTTGGTATTTAGATACTTGTGCAAGTAACCACATAACCGGTTATATCAAAAAATTTGCTGAAATTGACCCGCCAATAAAAGGGTCGGTCAAATTTGGCGATGGCTCGACTGTAGAAATCCAAGGAAGAGGTTAGGTTTTGTTTGAAGGCTTCACAGGTGAACATCGAATACTTACTAATGTCTGCTACATCCCGGTGTTGAAGAGAAACATAATAAATTTTGGCCAATTAGATGAGAATGGATGCAAATTTGAGGTTGAAGGAGGTGTTATGACTATTTTGGATAGATCACAAAGGCTACTAGCAAAAGTGGATAGGTCAAGCAACCGGTTATATATGTTTAACATAGCACCAGCTCTCCCCAAATGCCTTCTGGTTAGGAGCAAAGAAGAAGCATGGCGATGGAATGCAAGATATAGACATGTGAATTTTCATGCTTTCAAGTTTCTAAGTCAGAAAAAGATGGTGCACGGCTTTCCCAAAATCGAGCATGAGGACCGCATCTGTGATGGTTGTTTGATTGGAAAGCAACACCGAAATCCTTTTCCAGTAGTGGCAAAATTCCGAGCAGAATCACCCTTGAACTGTGGCATGGAGATTTGTGCGGCCCACTTACCCCTGCTACTCACGGAGGGAAGCGTTATTTCTTGTTGTTGTTTGAAGATTGTACAATATTTATGTGGCAAGTGCCGATCTGAGACAAAGATGAAGCATTTGAGGCATTTAAGAAGGTTAAAGCTGCAGCTGAAATGGAGAAAAACAATAAGCTGAAAGCTTTGCGCATGGATCGTGGCAACAAATTCATCTCAAATGAGTTCAAGTCTTATTGTGAGCTGTTAGGAATTGAGTGTTATCTCACGGCGCCTTACTCTCCTCAGCAGAATAGAGTTGTTGAACAAAGAAATCTGATGGTGGTAGGCATGACAAGGAGCTTGTTGAAAAGTATGGGAGTCCCGAGCAAATTTTAGGGAGAAGCGGTATCAACTGCCGTATATATCTTAAATAGAGCACCAACAAAGAGCGTCATCGCCAAAACACCCTATGAAGCATATTATGACCGCAAGCCAAGTGTCGATCATTTTCGTATTTTCAGTTGTCTTGCACATGTAAAAGTAGTTACACCGCATCTTCCCAAGTTAGCTGATCGTAGCAAGAAAATGGTGTTCATTGGTTATGATATGAACACGAAAGGCTATCAAATGTTTGATCCAGCGACAAGATAAGTTGTGATGACATGAGATGCAGTGTTCGAGGAGAAGAAGAAGTGGGAGTGAAGTAAATCTCCAGTAACAGGTACAGGATCAGCAGGGAAAACCCTTACAACACATTATTTTATCATAGCAAGCGTATTTGATACGAGAAATCGGGAAGATAAACAGACGTTCAACGGTTCTGGTATTAATATCAGAAATTCTGGTATGGATTTCCCACAGCCGACACGGGAACAAACTGATAATCAATACCAGCATGCTTCACCAGTGATGAACATTAGATCCAGAACATCTATTTCAGACCCTGATTCATTGACACCAGACACTCCATATACAACTTTTGATGCTCTTGATGGTTCGGCCTTGACAGAAGTAGTGCAACCCACAACATCTGATGAGAGTTCACTAGAAGGACCAAGGGGTAAGCGTGACATCAAAAGCCTTTACGATGAAACCTTCCTAATAGAACTAGAGTATTTGGAATTGTATTTGCTAGGAGAGGAGGAGTCATCAACTCTCAAATAAGCTAAGGCAGACCCGATGTGGAGAAAAGCAATGAAGGAGGAAATTTCTTCCATTTGAAGTAATGAAATCTAGAAGCTCGTCCCATTACCCGAAGGCCACAAACCTATAGGTCTAAAATGGGTTTACAAGCTAAAGAGGAAGTGTATGTCACTCAACCGTCGGGATTTGAAATAAAGGGAGATGAGCACAAGGTGTTAAAACTGCACAAAGCATTGTACGGTTTGCGACAAGCACCTAGAGCCTGGAACTCAAAACTGGACAAATCATTGAGGACCCTCGGTTTTGAGAGGTGTTCTTTGGAGCATGCAGTGTACATGAGAAATCAAGGTAAAATGATTTTAATTGTTGGAGTCTACGTAGATGATTTAATCATCACTGGAGAGTGTATTCAAGACATAGACAAGTTCAAATCACAGATGAAGAAATTGTTTAACATGAGTGACATTGCGTTACTAAGCTACTATTTGGGAATTGAAGTATTTCAAAATTCTCAAAGGATTACACTTAATCAGTCGGCATATGCAAGAAAGATTTTAGACAAATGTGGCATGAAAGATTGAACCCTTCACAAGTTCCGATGGAACCTCGTCTAAAACTGAGTAAGAAAAGCACAAGTCCACCTGTA
>NW_018164666.1:3130016-3132365 GCF_001263595.1 Phalaenopsis equestris
AAGCACATATTACGGTACGTGAAAGGAACTTTAAACCTTGGTTGTGTTTATGAGAAGAAGAAAGGAAGCTTGGAACTGACTGGTTATTCAGATAGTGATCTAGCTGGTGATACTAATGATAGGAAAAGTACCTCAGGTTTAATATTTTTTCTTGGGTCAAGTCCTATTAGTTGGTGTTCACAAAACAGAAAGTGGTTGTGTTATCTTCCTGTGAAGCAGAGTACATCGCTGCATGTGCAGCAACGTGTCAAGAAGTGTGACTGGGACGACTATTGGCAGATTTGTTAAAAACTGAAGTTAAGAAAGTAGTTCTGAAGATTGATAATCAGTCCGCAATTGCATTAAGCAAGAATTCAGTTTGCATTAAGCAAGAATTCAGTTTATCATGAGAGGAGCAAACATATCGATACTCGATTCCACTACATTAGAGATTGTGTTGAATCTAGAATGATTGAAATTCAACATGTTTGTACAGAAGATCAACGTGCTGATATTCTGACAAAGTCACTTGCAAAATTGAAGTTCTTGGAGATGAGAGAAGAAATTGGTGTGCGAATCGTCAGTGAAGAACAACAAGCTTAAGGAGGAGATTGTTGTGTTAATCTAGTTGTCTCTAGAAATTGTTTATGTATTTTTGCACATTTTTCATGTGGGTTAAGAAGTTTTGAAAACCGTTTTGTGGTTAGGTGGTTAGGAAAACCGTTAAGTGGTTGGTTAGTTTTATTTTCAAAAAAATGTGATGTAGTTGCTTATAAATTAAACCAGAAAATGTAGAGGGTGTGAACTACTAAAAAAATTCCTCCATTTTTGTTGGCGTTTAAAATTTGGTTTTGAAAACCAACAATAAATGTCTCATTTGGAGTTTATTCATAAGAGTTTAATTTACTAATTAAACAAACATGCACATTTTTTATAATTACTTCATTAATAAGTGAACGTACTCGAGAGAAGCTTGTATAAAATTCTTTTTTTTTATCATTTTTATAATTACTTCATTAATAAGTGAACGTACTCGAGAGAAGCTTGTATAAAATTCTTTTTTTTTTATCATGAATGATATTCTTTTAAATTTGTTAACAAGCATTAAGAAATGTGATTAAGGCAGTGCATATTTATATGTGATCACGGTGAAGTCTTGCTCTTTTGTACGTTAGATTACTTTTGTTTATGAATACAAACTATTTGTTAATACTTTTAAAATTCTTGTTTATTAATTTGTTCACTCAATAAATATTTCAATTTTGAACTTAATCGGCTACCCTCGTTAATAGGTTCATTTTTTTAAATAACTTACGCTTCATAGTGTTGTTTTTAAATTTACTTGACTAAGATCATTTGATTCGCTAATGAGCTAAACTTGATCAGTCAAGCTCTAATAGCCATAACTATGAAAATCATTACTCAACCTTGAGCTCGATGTAATTTTAGCGAATATCAAGTTCTAAGAAGTTCTTACTTGATTTAGCTTGACTTTGCTTGATTTATTTGTAACACTAGTACCAACCTAGTTATTTATATATATGCTCCACCAGATAGCTTCATATAGGAGAAAATTATTGATCTTTCATGTTATTGTGGTTGTTATTACAACTCTTTCTTTTATGCATTAATAGCAAAAACTCCTTTTTCAGAATTTTTTAAATTAAATAATAAATAAATAATTTTTAAAAATACTTGTTAGTTTAAGGCTATTTCTTGAGCTTTTGAGTCTTGGAACTATCAAGGATTATGGACATGTAGCTATTTTAAAAATCTCATATCTATATGAATGCATTTGACATATTGAACTTGACTTCACAAAAAGTCATCAGTTTGGGGATAATAAAAAAACTAAATAGCATTGCTCGAGGCTATTTGAGTTGAGGGCAATATGTTGCTCATCTTTTTTTAATATAATTGATGCGTGCTAGAAAATTCGTGGCGGTAGAGTAATGGATTATCGTCTTAGCGTTGCACGAGAATTCAGCACACACTCAGATAAAAATGAATCGAGTTGTGATCACATCAAAAATTTTTACGTGGAAAACCCATAAAAAGGGGAAAAACCACGGGGTCTGGCCCAGTTGTAAAAATTCACTATAAGTTGATGATTACAAATGTCTCTTGTCCCGCAGGCGGGAAAGGGTAACTAGCTTTCCACTTTACAACGTCAACTGATGACGTCTAGTAAGCGATGATTGACGGAGGATGACAGTGATCAACGGTAGTCGACGACAATCAGTGACGGTCGGTGGTGGTCGACAGAGGTCAGGGGTGGCTGATGACGGACGATGGTGGTCGACGGAGGTTAGTGATGACTGACGGGGATTAGCGGTGTCGGACGGTGGGCGACAGAGGTCAGCAGTGGCT
>NW_018164666.1:3132380-3144581 GCF_001263595.1 Phalaenopsis equestris
GTGGATGGGGGTGGGGGGTGGTCCAGGGGGTTGGGCGGTCGTTGTCGACGATCAGTGGTGATCAGTGGGGGTCGACGGCGAACGACGGCGGCGAGGATGATCTTGGACTTGAACTCTTTCTCAAAGCCTTAAGTTCTCTCTTAAGCCTCCTCCCCCTCATGTGAGGGGTGAGGCTCTATTTATAGTGTTTTGAGTGTAATTAATGCAGGAATATGAACCATTTTGATCGGACGGCCCGGAGAGCTTCCCTTGATCAGATGACGTTTGATGGACATTTGAGTGCCTTAATGATGTCGGAATTGAGCGATCTTGGGCTCATTGGATTCGTCTTTTCGAGACGCTCGATTTGACTATAAACTCGCTAGATTTGACATCCGTTTGACCTTTCCAAATACCTCCGGAAATCCTCCAGTGGTAGTTTAATGACTTGATCCGAGCTTGATTTGACTCAGATTGGACTAACTTTCATATCACATATGTCCGTCTCATCGAGCCGATCAGTTTGACTATAATTTTGCTGAAATCGAAGCTCTGGATGACTCTTAATCGAAATTTGAATGTTTTTTGCTCAAGATATTGTCTCGAGATCCGTGTTAGTTGATGAAAATTGTTGGTGGCGTATCAATAATATTTGACTTCCTAGAAAAGGTGCAAAATTTAGAAATGGTGAAGCATATATAAACAAAGAGAATCTTCATTCCCAAATAGATGATTATGGTAGCAAAGTTTAGAGATTTTTGAAGTTATCATACTTTGATAATAAGCACAAACTTTTATTTCAATTCAAATTGAGCTTGTCACATTTAATGCAATCAAGATTAGCAATCGTTGATCCAGTGAGAGCCATAGTCAAGGCATTTGTGTGTAGAGATTTATGAAATATTGAAATTAATATAAAATGAATAATTTTGTTAGATAAATACTCCCTACAATGATAAAAACTATCCAAATAGAAGTAGCTGAATATTTTTAGAAGTGATCAAATTTATGCTTCATTTACCTATCCGCATGAAAATTACTTTTCTTTTTGTAGGAAATAAACATAGCGTTATTTATTATCTTCATGAAAGCAAGGAATTGACCTTTCAATTAACCCTTGAAAGCCTGTAAAGAAAATCTATCCCACATAATTTGCTTGGGCAATTAAATTCATCACGAGTAAGTCCATTATTATTTTTTTTAATTTAGAAAGTAAAAGAGATTTGATCTTAATTCAAATCTCATCTTAAATCGAGATCAAGTCAAATAGTGCCTTAAATGATAAAGAATAATGGAAGGAAATAACCATTTTTTTGCAACTAGCATCATTATTCAATTCTTTTGTTACTTCATATTCACTAAAATCAACAAGGAGTGTACCATATCATGTTAAATATTGCTATTATGGAGACACGTAAAAATTAATTATCTTTGTTTTTTTGTTTTTTTTACTATAACATGTTTATAATTTTTTCTTTAAAATGCGACGGTTTCCACAAATATGTATGATGCGTGCTAGAAAATTCGTGACGGTAGAGGCACGAACTATAATCTTAGCGTTGTACTAAAGTCCAGCACACAGAGTTGAAAAAGAAATAAACGGTGATGACTCCATAAGTTTTTATGTGGAAAACTCGTAAAGAGAAAAACCACAGGGTCTAGCCCAGTTGTGAAAATCCACTATTTAATTAATGATTACAGAAATTCTTTATCCCACAGACGGGAAAATAGTAACTACATTTTTCAGATTACAAAGTCGACGGCGTCTAGTTGGTGGTGATCGATGGTGGTTAGCGGAGATCGACGACGGTTAGCGGAGATCGACGACGGTCGGTGGTGGTCATCGACGGAGGTCGGCGGTGGGCGACGACAGTCGACGGTGATGCTGAGTTGCAGCTTCTCCTCAAGGCCTCATGCTCTCTTTCTAGACTTCAATTTTCCCTCATGTGAGTGGTGGATGTCTATTTATAATGTACTGGGTGCAATTAATGCAGGAATATCAACAATTTTGATCAGTTGGTTTAGAGAGTTTTCTTAAATCATGCGGTGTTTAATGGACATTTGAGTGCATTAACGATGTCATAATTGAGTGATCTTAGGCTTATTGGATTTGTCTTGTCGAGACGTTCAATTCGAGTATAGGTTTGCTAGTTTCGACATTTGTTTGATCTTTCAAATGTGTTCAGAAATCTTTCAAATGTGGTTTAATGACTTGATATGAGCTTGACTTAACTCGAATTGGACTAGTTTTTATATCATTAGGTCCGTCTCATCGAGCTGGTCAGTTTGACTATATGTTTGTTGAAAACGGAGCTCTGGATGAATTTTTATCATCATTTGAACATTTCATGCTCAAAATATCATCTCGAGATCCGTACTGGATGATGAAAATTTGTTGGTGGCGTATCAATGTGTAAAAAGTTTCTGCTCAAATTAACATGATATGAAAGTCAAGCTTTACATTAACACCTCCCTTATCTGAAAACACCTCTCTGCACTGCCATCAATCATTGATTCTCTAATTGATCCTATTCCTGCTAGAATATCTTGCTCTCAATTCCATGCACAGCCAATCCAACTTTTAAATTTTATCTCATACTGAAGAACACTCCCCATTCCATTTATTGCTCTCACTTGTGTCACTCTTCAATATCGATTCTCTTAATCTCTTATGTCATCATTACTTTCATGTGTCAGCTATTAATTGCTATTGCTCTCACTTAATCTTTAGTTGTTTAGGGATTGTTTTATTTTCATTGATTCTCAAGCTAAGTTCCATCATCTTAGAGTGGCAAATGTTCGGCAATAGGTTGCTTAATAATCTTTGACTTATCATTGTATATTTTTTTTTTTTTTTGATCCTAAATTTTGATTAAGACGTAAGAATCTAAAATGATCATTTTACCCTAGGGTTCTGCACTTCATAACTTATTAAACATAATTCAAATGACTTTGAAAATTTTAGAGTAACCTATCCATGGGGTAATTAAGACATTAGATTTTTGAAAAAATACTTTATTTTTTAACTATATTTTAAATTAAAAATAATTAAAAACTTCAAAAATACAAAAATGGTTTAAAATGTGTCTAATGCTTTCCTGATCACTTGGGATTCATTAAAATATTTTTTCCAATTTGTCTAAGTTAAAAATAAATTTTTAAAAGACCTAAAAGTATTTTTTTTAATTTTCTCATTAAAATAATTATAATAAATAAATTAAAATTATAAAAATATAAAATTTATTTCTCTGAGTTTAGAGAACTTAGAGAAATAAATTTTACATATATATTGATGCATTTAATCTATCATTTTTGTACTCTTCCTTTTATGATTTTCTCTCTTAATTAAAATGATATGCATATTTAAAAGTAAAGTACTGTGGCACACTAAGAGAATTGTGGGACAAGCTAATTTAATGTCATTTTTAATTGTTCGTCTAATTATTTGGCAAAATCAAAATGATTAATTTCGATACAAATATTTAGGGGATTGTGGCTGCTCTTACCATAATTAAGTTGGTGGCTAGTCATTGTTAAACTACATGGGGATCCAAGAGGGTGCTAGTAGAAAGAGAAGATATTGGGTCATTGTTAGCGGGAAAGAGAATTGGATGGGTTCTTTTATTATGATTAGTTTAAGCATTTTGGCCAATTAAGGTACAATGAAAATTATGTAAGCAATAAATTATTGTTGACTGATTGACAAAAACATAATATTTTATTCCCAATAGTTCCCATAATTTCTTTGTAATTCCATTGAAGAATTCTTAGGGTTTACTTGAGCTGTTTGTTGCTTCTGTTTAACTTGATCAAAATTTGATGAACACCATTTTGAAAGTCTAAACTCAATGTTCACCTTAACAAGGTTCTAATGAATGTTGATATTTTATAGCAATTGCCATGATTACCAATAATAAATTCAATTTATGACACGAGTTGATAGAGCTATTTGGATTTCTATTACATTCCTTCTCGTCCTGTTTAATTTTACTAAAATCTTTGATGCAATATGTTCAGCATCTTGTTCAATGATAATTTCAGCAAAAACTCTCAGTTTTTCAGAGGATATGTTTGATTTAAAGATGTGCTCGCCTTTACAAACAACTGAGAAAGGCATTCTTTCTTTCAGAAATTCTTGTTTACGCTCGAATCAAATTAATTTTGCAGGGTGGTGATCATAAGGAGGATATGTAGCAATCTTTTCTCCCTGATTGGGATTGTTGCCTATCATAGAAGCTGTGCTGGGAAACAGAAATAAGTTAATTTTCATTTTTTTTTTCTCTTTAATTACAGTTTTTTTGTACTAAGCTGGATGGGAAAGGTATTCTTTGTAATCTATAAATATTAAAAACTCAAGCTTCACAAGTCCAAATTTTATCATTTTTTTAAACTGATAAATCAGCTAAAGATGCGAACTGCTGCTATGAGGTATATGTTAATAGGATGTGACTTTTTCTTGAAGGCTATTGGTTCAAGAACGTCTTACAATTCGTTATTTATAGGACAGACCTTTGTTTTCTGAGCACTTAAATGTATCATGAATTTAAATTGCATTTATTTGCTTGAAATCTACCAAGATTTTCACCCTCTTCGATGCTATCAATATTTTGTGTTGCAACTATCGTAAACTCTCAACATAGCATCAATCGTTTAATAAAAGCTTTATTCTTAACATAAAATTTATTTCATTTAATAGGTTTCAAGAAGTAGGAGCATTTACATACATACTACATAATTCTTACATCTTTATTCATAAATTTTTAGTACCAAGATATTATTGACTGTAAATTTGAAGTTTTATTAAAGGCCTCTATCAGAGTGCTCTTATTTTATTTGTCCTTCATAAATATTTTTCTCATGGGGGTCTTACAAAATATAAATCACTCCTTTTGTATTATAAGAAGCAGCTCCTATTCTTAATTTTGTTTTTTGATAGAGAAAATTCTTTTCATCTACCCATTTATTTTCCCATTTTGATTTACTCATATAATCTATGTTTTTTCTTTTATTTATTTCATTATTCATTACTTCAATTTTATATTAAAAAATATATAATTTTGAACATTTGTTAAGTCTAATAATATCACCAAATCTTTATTTTTTGTGTGTGTAATTTTGAAAAAATTAGGTAGCTTAAATAGAAGCCAGCACCTAGATCAGATTTTTTAAATAGCAGGTAGCAAATAAATGCAGAATATTTAAGAGAAAATAAATAAGAATCACTGTGTTGATAAGTTTCAATTTGGGGTATTTTTCAAAATTGTCAAATTTTGGCTAGTTTCTTCAAATTTGGGCATTGCACATACAGCCAATAGTTGGTATTACATACATGTTTCATATTTTAGAAAGAATTGTGGCCCATATTCACAAGATACATTTAGCAAGCTCTTAAAAGCATGTATTCAAAAAATTTCCGCTCAAAGTTCTCAAAAGAAACGAAAAAAGAGTGGATCAAAACATGCATGTAAATAACTTTAATAATTTGCATGTTTAACATCAATTTAAAAACAACAATACATCCTTTGATTAGACACATCACAACATGCCATTTCCCGAGCAAACATTACGAGCAGAATTCCATTTTAGAAGCTGTAAAAGAACTCTACTATAAAGTAGGCTTAGACACAGCAATCAGCCATTTATCCTATCTCTAAAATATCACAAAACATGATAATGTAACAGCTCCTAACAAAATTTTGATAATCATCTGAACTTACTCGCTTTGTTTGGTGCTCTCCTGATCCAACTCCTCACTGCCTTCTTCTGATTTAATGGTTTCATCTTCTTCGGGTTTTGCAGGTCCTGGTCCTGCAGACACCTTCACCATTGCTGGACGCAGAAGCCTTTCCCCAAGCTTGAAACCCTTGCGGAATTCTTGTACTATGATACCTTCTTCAAACTCCGCCGACTCTTCTCTCATTATTGCCTCATGAAGCTTTTAACCAAAATAAACAATAAGTAGAATCAAAATGCAAACTTTAAAGACGATAACTCCTGAAACAGGCAAAGAAAATTAAAACTTTCTGTATGTGGGCTTCACGTTCCATATGAATTAACTCACCATAGGATCAAATGCATTGCCAACAGTTTCAATAGCTACAACACCTATGGAGGTTAGAATCTCCATAAACTGCTTATAAATGCTCTGATAACTGCTATTAATTTTCTCTTCTCCCTCTGTCTCCACCTTGATCTGATCTTTGGCTCTTTCAAAATTATCCAAAACTGGAAGCAGATTCTCCACAACTTCTCCCTGTACGTTCTCCATCAACGACAGCCGCTCTCTCTCTGTTCTTTTCCTGAAATTGTCAAAATCAGCACTAATCCTTAATACGCGGTCTTTTTCTACAGCCAATTCATCAGACAAAGAAGCAACATTGTTCTCAAGAGAGCTCCTCTCATCTTCAATGGACTGAAAGTAGGCCTCTATTTCAGCAACTTTGGATTGATCATTATTTGCCAGAGCTTCCTTGTAAAGCTCCAGGGAAGCAATTACGGCTGACGGTAACTTTTCCTCAGTAATAGGAAGGCTTTCATCGCTTGAGCTGTCATAGACTAAGTCATCATCAATGCTGGGTTCTTTTTCAGAGTCTTCCTGCAAAGGGAATTTGAAAGACGGACTTGATTAAATGAGAAGTTTGTGGACGAAGGAGGTTTAAGTTTAAAAAGAGTATAAATGCATACATTTATCTGTTTTAGCGACAGATTTATTCAATGCATACAAAAAATAAAGCTTAAAAAAGAATTCATCTGTTTTTGTAATTTTTTTTTCTTTTCTTTTTATTTGCCCTAATCAAACAGGATCAGGAGGTGAGCACATGGGAAAGAAAAAATGGGGCATTTACACATACCAACCAATTCCTACGTATTTACAAATCTAACACCTAAACTTTACTTTTTTACATTTATATGACCCAAGTCTTTCATATTACAACACAAATACAACCATTTTAACTTTTAGAATGTGAAATTTACCTTTGCATGCATAGTTGATTTGGTATGCATGTAAAAATTGAAGTTTAGGTGTTAGATAGGTAAATATATAGGAATTTAGTAGTATGCATGTAAATCTTCCAAAAAAATCTAGAAACTGTAAATTTTATGCCATCTGAAGAATCCAAGATTTCGAGACTATTATTTTCATCCTGCATTATCACAAAATGAGTATAATTCATTACTGGCTAAAATAAGAAAAAAGGAAATTCAGGTAATTTGCAATGCCCAGTCACAGTAATCATCCAGTATCCAATCTAAACAACTAAAACACAACAATTTGTATTTTACAATGACCAGCCATTCAGAAATTATTTTTGAAAAAAATATATATTAAAGAAATACAATGAAGAAAAGAGTCCATTGGTTCTTGTAATATGATATAACAGACGTTTTACTTCACTAAATCATTGCAGTGCCAAGCAGCCATCATCAATCACCCTGAACTAATCCATCTCTTAAGTATGATTAGCGTACTGCATCAAACCTATTGTTCTGAATTCCCCCTGACAAATTGAAATTAGCATTTATTTACATACGGTGAAGCAAGAAATTTCTTGGAACCATGCGCTGAATTTTTTGGAAAAAATGGTGAAGGCCTAGTAACCGATCAAGAAATAAGATGGTCCGCCCACATTAGATGATCAATATCACCCTAGAAGAAAGAGACCATTCCGTGTAGTTTACTGCTCATTTCCTGTTGAAAAGGAAGCAAAATTAATGAAAAAACCAGATTAAACTTGCTTCCACCCTCCCCTTGCTAATAAAGTGGATAGAACTTATAATTAGGTCTGGTCTGCACTGTAGATCAACATAATCCTAGTGGTCTCAATACCCAAGTTCTAAGAAGAACGTCATTTGGCGACTTTCCCTTCCAAAATATTAGTTTAGGGAGTTTCTTTTTCAACTAAGACATCATCATCCCAGTTTCTCCAAAATCCAGCTTCTTTCTCTCAAATGCATGCTCATTTGATAGAGTGATTCCTTTCATTAATAAAAAACTTTTTTTGGACTTTATATAGGGAGAGATCGAGCTACATAAATTAGAGATTGATACCCATCATTATAGAGATATTTCAAAGCTACTAAGAACTAGAAGGGGAAATTATAACGAGTTTTTCCGAAAGGACTATAAAGCAAAAAACAAGCTCTCATGCAAAAAAAAGAAAAAATGTTCTAACTCCCATCCTATATCACTTCAACAACATCAAATGCCATTAATTTACAATTCGGTGGGTCTCATTGAAGGTTCAAGAAGAGAGAAGAGATCAAAACATCCATCATAGTTGAGGTTCCATGGACAGACTTGGTGGTGTATAATTTAATAAGGAAGCATTTCACTCTCCTAACAAAGAGTGGTTGAGATTTTAACAAGGAATCCAAATGATATGAGCTCTTTTTGAACTTAATCGGATTTCACAGCCATGAATTGGGTATCAACTACAGACTGAAACTGAAACACCTAAAAATTGAAAATATAGCCCTCCATCGCCCATCACACCCCCCCCCCCCCACACTTACCTCCTTTCCCCCCCCCAGTTCTCTCTCTCTCTCCCTCTCTCTCTAGGAGAGAACTACATAGATGCACAAGGACATGTTGGCCTGTAGCTAAGATTTACAAGGGCAATCAGCTAGCAGGTAGTGGAATAGATTAATAGCTCTCATTTGATTTTGGTCTTTTTTTTTTGTGCTCAACCTATACCCTCTATGTCCCCCAGAGTCTTCAACAAATCAGACCATGTGAATCTTCAAATTTCCAGGGGAATTCCTCTGTCACACTCTACCATGTTCATGGGAAAAGAATGGCGAAATCCGTCAGAATGAAGCATAATATATAAAAGGCACTATATGTAAAAGAGGTCCAGAAGAAGGCAGAAATCAGTTTTGTTGTGCAATCTCCTAGATTTTATGGTGAAGGGTAGTAAGGTTCTATCTTACGCTAAAACCCCGATATCAGTAATCACAACAGCATTTGCATTCAATTTTATATGCAGATGAAGATACAAAATGTAAAGAAAGGTTTTAAGTTTTAGTTCAAAATGACAGATTTTCTTGAGAAAATATCATCAAAACAATTTACTCTTTCTAAGCAAGACTAACTTAAAGATATTGCTGAACTTCCTAGAGCTCAAAATTGGCCTATGAACATAAGCGTGCATCTTTAAAAAATCTACACAGTGAAAACCTTGCGAGGAAACGAAAATCCCTCGAGTTAGGAGTTCCAAAAGTACTGAACGAATAACCCAAAAAACAGACGAAACAACTGTAATTGACATGCTATCCTGGTTGTTACAAAAAAAAAGGGCTCCTCAACTCACAATTAGGGATAAAAAAAGCTCGCCATGGCATAGTTCTAACCAGCTCTAACCATGAAAACGAAATATTCATGCTCTTCCAACTCACCGGCCAAAATGCGGCCATAATGAACTTATATACATCCCTTTTACAGTGCACACGTTTTATCAGCATCGAGAACAATCCAACGGAGCATTGTTTTTTTTCTTTTTTCTCCTTTCAAAGGCATAATTACATAAAAGCATTATGGCAATAAAGTAAAACAGACAATATAATGAAAAGAAGAATCTAAACGCAATATCGCAAAGGGACACAAAATTAAACTCAAAGAAATACCTGTAACACGGCCTCTTCTACATCCTCCACCTTCGAGGCCTCTCCGGAGGCAGCTGAAGGCGAGAAGAAAGAGAAGCGAAGAGGCTTAATGGGGTAACAAGAAGCTTTAATAGAAGGAGGTCTCACTGCTGTTCTCTGCTTGATACAAAGACTCGGGAGCTTTCTTCGAGTCTCCAACGACGCCATGTCGAAGCCGGACAAGGGAAAGAGATAAGAGATTCTCAAAGACGAAGCCATGGGAAAGAAGAACAGAGAAAAAGAAGAGATTTCGGAGGCTGGTGGGATGGGAGGAAGCTCGAAAGCCCTTGCTATCGGGAGAGGGCAAGGGATGCTGGAAGGGGTTCCTCTTCGGCGCTTCTGCAGAGCGGACGGGATAAAAACCGGTTCGCGTTGGAAGGGAACCCGCCGGTTTAGGCCTTGTGTAAATGTGTAAATATGTATTTGTAACTCTACGTACGTATCCTCTATATTTGAGTACGTAATACGTACGCAGCAGCTCTACGTAATCCTTGTAAACTCATTGTAACCTACTTGTAACTTATAAATATATGAAAATAGAAGCGTAAAACTTACTGGTTACAGGTGGGTTACACGGAAGTTATAGAGGTATAACAGGGATTTAACCCTCAATACCCTCTCTATAACCTAACAGACGTACACAGCTCTTACGTACACAAATATTTCACGCGTACATATTGTATTATTTTTAGGTGTGTGTTCTTTTTGGAATATTTAGAGCTTAATCGTCCAAATTTTATTTATTGAACTAATAAATCCCCATTATAATTAAGGGCCATAGAAACTCTAACTGTAGTAAATTTAACATAAAAAATAATTTGATTTATATCGAAATGAAACCGGATCAAACATTTGAAGCGTTGATGAAATTCTTAAGATATTAATTAGGTGATCAAATGATCTTTAATTCTAGCAAGCTCATAATTAACTCAAACAGTCTTTAGTAGAAAAATCCAAAAATACTATATTCATTTAATTTCGGCATCATTATGTCATTCAAACATTGAAAAAAATCTTGTGATAAAGATTAATTTTTAGCCATTTGATATAGTTTATGAACTGGTTGAAATTGTAAGGATTTGCACTCACAAAATTTATAAATATGCCCCCATCCAATGCCATCAAATCTTAAGCCAACATCAGATCACAATTGTTAACCAGCCATCACAATCAAATCACCGCCACTCAGATTCATTGTCAGATAACACTTGCACTTTTCCTGCAATCGGATCGCCAATGTAGAATACACTCGTCCAGCCACTATTACCCATCCTCTTTCGTTAGATTGCTACCACCATCATTAGAGCACTATTTTCCTATCACCACTAACACCTTATTATGATTACCTGAACATTATTATCAGTCTATGATTGTCCAATCATGACCACTCGATTACAAACATACAATCATTATATCTAACGCCATTACCTGATTGCAATCAACTGCTCATAATGGCCTCAAATCCCTCACCCAATTATAATTAATTGATAGAAACACTCAACTACAAGCACATAACAGGAAATTCCTAATTATAATCTTCCAAACATTACCTCATTTCGATCGTTCAATCTGCATCTTAAACTATGGTTGTTTGACCTCAATCACCCATCTACAGTAGCTCTACCATGATCACAGATTTGAATTCATCCAATGAGTTATTTTTTTATCTTTTTAACCGATATAGCCTCTCCTTTTGAAATATTAAAAGCATAATTGCTTTTGTTCATCTGCCATAACACATCTTTTTGAAACAAGAGTTGGATTTTGTCTGGACTCCAAGGTTTTTCATGCCTTCACCATCGCTTCTTAGTTTGACACAGTTTTGTGCTCTTTCATGCTTAAGGTTTTAGCCTTTATTTAATCAGTATGAAAATAAACCTTTTATTACCCTGGGATCATGATTTGTTCATGAATCCATACCACAAAAAAAAAGTTGAATAAAGAGATTTTCAATATCCGGGGTTTCTTCGAGAGGAATTGAATTATATGCTACAAATTAGTACTTGTTGCGTATAATTCACAAGAAATTTTTTATCGATCTCATTTATCCTCTTTTGGCATGGATAGATGGATAATTTAGTTCTATATGTAAAATTTTTTTTTGAGACTTAATTATTGGTAAAGCTTTTGTAAGTCAACTTGACCATTAAATGAGCTGATCGGAATGGGTGAGTTGAACTCATAAATAGTTGCATCAGCTTAGACATATAATGAGTTGAGTTTCCTTGGCAAGCTATTGAGTTACTTTAATCTGGTCGAACATTTGTGTTTTGACATTATAGCCAGCTCAACGAGATGTCAAGATTTTCAACGTAAACCTGACTTGGAGGCTTTTGACTATACATATTTATTTTCTTGTAGATGGTGCTAGAGAAGTATTCTCTATTATTTGTCGCACATAACAGGATCGATAAGTCAAACACGAACTCGTTCTGTGCTAAATCGATCTCTTCATTAAACATTTATGAGTGGTTAGACAACTCGAGTTCCAAATACGACATAACCATTGGCGAGTTGTGCAGTGATCATTGAAGACCAAGAAAGAAGAAAAGATGAGTTAAAGAGGGAAAGAGGAATTTA
>NW_018164666.1:3144591-3198704 GCF_001263595.1 Phalaenopsis equestris
AAGAGTACGGGAATTTTGACAAGACAAATGAATTCATAAAAACTGCCTCAAATCTATTTACATAGATAAAATGATAATTGTCACATGGTTAAAATTATAAAAATAAATAATTTATTTTGAATATCGTGTCAAAACAACCGAGAATAATTACAGCCATCCAATCAATTGTTGTGAATATGGAAACTGATCTACTGCTCAAATTGACATTTTCTCATGTTTGGCAGCAAATTGGATTTGATACTCGAAATTAATTGCTAAATTAATTGCTCTTAATTCAATATATGATTTGTTGCAGGAGAGAAAATGAAATAATTAATGAGCTTCATTAATTATTTGATTAATTCATTAATGGGTCTAATGAAATGATGAAATTAATAAATTGGTATGCTAGCTCCCCTTGTAATCTCTCTTGGGATTTGGTTTCCCAGGTTTTCTCTTCGGCATTGGCAGCTTTCCAGTTTCTTCTTCTGATGTACTTCGATCTGAAGCTCTCAGGTAGAGAGAGAGAAGAGAAAGAGAGACAAAGAGACATTGTTCTTTCTTGTAATTGTTAAGGCGATCGACGGGTGTAATCCTCAAGTAATAAAATCCTCTGCAGCTCCGTGGACGTAGGCAATTTGCCAAACCACATAAATCTGTGTGTTTCGTTGTTTTCTGTTTTGCGATTTTTCTCGATCTGGGATTTCTCTTTATTGTCATCGTTTTTCACAACAATTGATATCAGAGCCGTAATTTCAGATGTAAGGAAGAACGATGGACAGAGACGAAGTGGTGGTATCAGGGATCGAGAAGTTCAATGAAACAGATTTTGATTACTAGAGGATGCAAATAGAGGAATACTTCTATGGGAAGAAACTTCATCTTCCATTATTAGGAAAGCGACCGGAAAAAGATGGATTCTCTGCCAGGGAATCAGACTTGGGAGCTGACAGAACTTCCACCAGGGAAGAAGGCATTGCACAACATGTGTGTGTAACAGGTAAATACTGCACTTTTTGACAGTAAGAGGTATAGAGCTAAAGTTGTTGAAAAGGGCTTTCAACAAAGACATGATATTGCACATGCAGTGGGAGTTGTTAGCAAATATAATACTAACCCAAGAAAAAGCTTCGAGGTACAAGCCTATGTTGATGTTGATATATTGACTGAGGGTGTTACTCTTGAGAAGCTGAAGTTGTGCTCAACTTCAGCTGGTCTTCTGGCATGAAGACAGGGGATTTTAGTTGCAGAGGTGGGGAATATCACATTTGAAGAAAATGGTGACACAGCTAGCGGATGATGCAGCCAGTGTATCGGTCTCCAAGTGGGAGATTTGTTGCGAATATGGAAACCGGTCAACTGCTCAAATTGACATTTTCTCATGTTTGGTAGCAAATTGGATTTGATACTCAAAATTAATTGCTAAATTAATTGCTCTTAATTCATTCTATGATTTGCATGATTTGCTATTTGCTGCAGGATAGAAAAGGAAATAATTAATGAGCTTCATTAATTATTTGATTAATTCCTTAATGGGCCTAATGAAATGATGGAATTAATAAATAGACATGCTAGCTCCCCTTGTAATCTCTCTCGAGATTTAGTTTCCCAGGTTTTCTCTTCGACATTGGTAGTTTTCCAAGTTCTTCTTCTGGTGTGCTTCGGTTTGAAGCTCTTCGGTAGAGAGAGAGAAGAAAGAGAGAGAGAGAGAGAGAGATTGTTCTTTCTTGTAATCGCCGAGGCAATCGACAGGTGTAATCCTCAAGTAATAAAATTCTCTGCAGCTCCGTTGACGTAGGCAATTTGACGAACCACATAAATTTGTATGTTTCGTTGTTTTCTGTTTTGCGATTTTTCTCGATCTGATTTTTCTCTTTATTGTGGTCGTTTTTCACAACAATCAACAACATAATAGAAAAGTAAATATTTTCTTTATTTAAGAAATTATTTTATCATTACAACCTAACTGATACAAATAACACGTTGATTTTACTAAAGGAGATCACACCAACTTACATAAAGTTGCATAGAGAAACGAATAACTCAAAACATGAATTCACCACCCGCCTTAAACCATGTTGATTGGGTCTGCATGATTTTAAGCACGACAAGCTTGTCATTCAAGTTGGCTATCTCTTGCATTTACTCGCTGAAGTCGTCCTTCAATTTGGGCATCTCACCCTTCAATACGGCCAGTTGTTCTAGAAGCCCAACCACATCTTCCACAGTGGATGAACTAAGATCATTCAATTCTGAGGCAAGTTCCTTGATTGCAATGACACAAGCAGGGTAAGAGTTAGGAGCGGCTGGAACAAAAAATTTTTTCTGTCCGTATGCAGACTGCCAGTAATATATCGTCATGTGTGTTATGTCGGACCCATCTAAAAAATATTAAAGTGGAACCACGAACTCTGCGATAATCCCGAAATAACTTTGAAATAATCCCAAAATAATCTCTGTGATTCCACTTTATTAACCCCAAAATAACATCTTCAAAATATCATCGTGGAGGTTATTTTGGGTTTATTAAAGTGAAATATATAGGTTTCTCTTCAATAATTCTGAAATAACATCCACGGCTTTACTTCAATAACCCCGAAATAACATTCTCGATGTAACACACGTGATGGCATATTATTTGAGTTGCTCATCAGGAGTCAGCACAGAAAATTTTCTCATGGGAGGAACCTGGAAAGAAATGATAAAACATCCAGATTTGAACTTACGGAACATCAAATACATCACATATACATTAGAAGGAGCGACCTCTTCACATGAAGAAGTAACTTCTTCAGGAGCCCTCAACTCTGTCTTTCCACTGGCATTTGCCTTTTCGGGGAGGCAAATTGAGTCATTAAAGCATGTACTAATAATATACATCGCTTGAGATAATCGTACTTAAAAACAGCATATAAATATCAAACTTCAACATACTTTAACTGAATAAAATATTATCAAAGCATTTCTCTTTATAATTTTTAATAAACATTTCCTTTGAAGTTTAAACAGTCGGCCAAATAGTTTGATAATTTGTAATTTATTTTGTAAAAACTCAAATTAAATAAATAGGGATAGCGGTGTTGCTCCATCTAATAAGGGAAAAGCAAATAGGGGCATTTTTGGAATCCTAAGCATAATGCATTAAAAGGCCTCCACCATCAACGGGCTCCACATAGTACCAGGCAGCAAATTTTGCAGCGTTACTGGAAGCTGGTTTCCATCCCCTCCCCTCTTCTCTCTTTCAGCACTCCCAGTTTTGAGGACAGGAAGAGCAGAAGAAATTTATCTCAAGCCTCCGCGCCAAGGAGACCAGTTCCCCCTCTCTCTCTCCATTTCATGCTAATGGCCAAGATGGACCAAATTTATCTGTTAAAGGAGAGAAATAAGAGAGGGGAAGGGAACAGATATAGAGAGAGAGAGAAGGACAGAGAGGGAGAGAGTGTGAGGGAGAAGAAAGGTGGCTATCAAACCAAACCAACTCCTTCAAATATCAAATTTTTAGGGTGAGGAGGGTGCCACAAATGCCCCTCTGCAAACCCCAAAAAAGATGCAGTCTTTTCTTTCATTCAGCAACGAAATGTGCGAAAAAAACTCATCTTTTACCTCTTCCATCAAAGGAAGGAGGGGGTGCTCTCGTATTCTTGAATTATATGGGCCTCTTTCGTGTTTTTGTCACGTTTAGACCCACGGTGAGAGAAAATCAGGGAAGGAACCTCTCCTCTTTCTCTCTCTATCTATTCCACCTTTAAATCTCCATTATCTCCGCTTCTCTCTTTCTCTCTCCTTATAGCTTCTCTGCTAGGCGGTTCAATTCTCATCCGGTGTTTGCCTTCTTCGTTTCTTCTACCTTTTGCTCCTTCCGAGCCTCTTCTTGATCCTTCTATTTTTCGTTTTGGGGAAGATGTTGAAAAAGAAGACTAGGGTTTCCTTCGATCCATCGCCCTCTACTTCTTTCCTGTCTGGAGAGGAAATCAGGGCGAGGTTTAAGCATCGGTGTTTGTTGCAGGATTATCACGAGTTGCTGAAGGTGCGATCTTGTTTTCGGAAAGAAGATTTGAAAATTGATTTAATAGATCTGATGTTTCTATTAAGTTTTTGTCGTTTGTTTGCTGAAATTTATCAGAGGTCTGGTTTTGTAGGATTTTGGTACCCTTTTGCTTCTAGATTCTTTGGCAGATCATCTGATTTCAGTAATTGAGGAATCCCGAGCTTTTTCCTCTTAGGTTTTGTCTTTCTTGCTTGTTTAATTTAGAATAATCTTCTCTGTGTTTCTGTATGTCATGTGATTTCAGATGATTGCTCTGCTCGTATGATTAGGCTTCTAACAAATTGTGGTTATGTCATTTGTGATTTCCGAGGTTGTTTTCTTTTTTATTTTTAAATAAATCAAACATTCTACTCCTAAAACATTCTACTCCTAGATGTTTCATTCTACTTATTTTACTTAATGTTAGAATTGTTTTTGGATCTAAGGCCCTGTTAGGTTTGAAAGAATTGCGAAAGATGAAATGAGAAGGAAATCAAATCAAAATCGCAGAGAAAATAAACTTAAATTGGTTCACCCACTTATTTAGTTAAGAGAAATTGAGTAGAATTATGAATTAAATCCTTCAAAACGAGCATGTCCTTTATTGTCTGTACCGTTTGAAAGTGGAACTCCACTGTGTTATTTCTCAGGAAACTGAAGGAAAAAGGGATAGATTAAACAAGGCATTGCAGAAGAAACTCAAACTGCTGGCTGAAGTGAAGTAAGAGCAACCGGTCTTCTTATTTTATAGTCTCTTCTCCATTTTATGGTGTCATCTGTATGATTCAATATTTGATGCTGCAGATTCTTAACCAGAAAATACCAGTCTTTCACAAACATCCCTAGGGTTTTAGTGAAACCCTGCAGAGCAGGGAAACAAACTTGCAAAGAAGTTACTCACCCTTCTTATCCAGTTATTGAAACCAGACCAAACTTAAAAGAAAGGAATCTGAAATCAAAACAAGTTTCAGCTCAAAATTCCTCAAAATTAGCAGATTTTAATCCTTTCAAAGTGCCTTTGAAAGAAAGGAATCACAACACAAAAGAAGCTTCTGTTCGAAATGTTCCAAAATTGATAGATTTGAACCAGGTTTCCTTTCCTTTTGATCAGATTAATCCTCTTTTTGTGAACTAATAAAAATTACTACACAAAGCAAGCTGAAATTGAGGATTCTGAGTAGTCTTTTTATTTCAGAAGGGTGAAGAAATGGAGGCTGAGGTGAAACGGGAGCCTCTGAAGATAGAGAAGTTGAAGAGAAGCTTGGTTGCAGGAGATGAAATGGCTGATGATATTAAGTTCGCAGTATGTAGAGATATGGGTGGCAGTAATTCTGGATGGGGAACTGCCAAATTTCATGGCAAGATCAGCTCACTTTGAAGGTTTGAGAACTAATGCTGAGTTGCTCCATTTTCATAAATCATCTGTGTTACTGATATATGTAAAAGTTGATAGAAGTTGTAGATATTAATGGTAGCTTGTGCTCGGAAGCTGCTCTTTATTTAGCTGTTAAAAATCTGTTGATATTATGGTTAAGAAATGCTTATTTCATTCAATTTTGTTGCCATCTGCTACATCTCTATGAACTAAATCAGCCTCACAGTTTTTAATTAGGGTCTTTTTGGAACAGTGAAGCTGTTCTATGTTCATGTTTTGTTTCAAAGATATTAATATTTTTAATTCAAATCATCAAAAGCAAATAAAATAGCAAAAGATCAATCAAAACATACTAAGAACTTTCATCTCCCCTCCCTATTTCTGCTGTTATTGAGTTTGATTTATGATGAAGACATTAGGATGGTGGAAAAATGTGATCTTTGTGAATACTCGAGTCATGACTGAAATTATAACTTCATAGCTTTATAGACGGAAGCTTTATGTGGGAGACTAGTTCTATTCTTAATTCTGACGGCATTATGAGAAAAAATGGGCAAGTTTGCAGATTGAACTTTGCCCAAAGATTAGAATTGCTAAAACATCTTATATATATATATATATATATTGCTGCCCATCACCCAATTTTTTAACTTGATATAAAAAATGTCACCATCATTATTTTCTTAAATGTGAAATATGCCTTTTTAAGTGTAGGTCTATGATACCAAAATGTTATAAGTGTAAATATTAAATTTGGGTTTTGGATATGTAAATACACAAGAATTGTATGGTATGAATGTAATTTTTTATGATAAGGTGCGGATATGATGCTCCTTTATTTAAAGAAAAAAGAGTTTGAAAAGATGGGTCGAAAAAGATGGAGTCGACCATTACTCTTATAAAGCAGTCTAAATTAGTAGTGAAATATTTGCCTTTAGAGCTGAAATAAAATGTTATTTTGCCTTCTATTATTATTATTGTTTGTTATTGAGGTTGAGAAAAAAATATTTTCTATCTAGCCTTCTGTGTCGCCAGACTCGACAAATTAATGCTTCCTGAAGAAAATATTATTTGTTGATGATGACATGGATCGCACCAAGCCAGCCATCTGGCAACGTGGTGTGTTTCAAGTTGGTTACCACGCGTCCGATTTACCTGACGTAATATTTTCCTCACTACCCAAGAGTAGCCTCGATTGCTTATAAAGAGTTTTAGGATTAAGAAAGAGAGAAGTCGAAGTGAGCTAATATTGCTCGACTCAGATTCTTATTGTTATTTGAAAAATTGGCATGACAGGAATGACCGAATGGAAGCAATAAAACTAAAATCAAAATAATACTATTTTTCAGATTATCATTAGATTTGGGCCACTCAATCAACTTTTTTATACAATTGAGATCTGAATGGTTGATTTATTAAAATTAAGCTTCATTGACATACATTCGACACAATTTTTATATATTTACATAATGAACATCTAAACATTTATATTTAATTGCACACCACTCCAATTGTTAACACCACATCAAAAATACAACCATTACCGTCTTCTAAAAGTGAAATACACATTTTCATACTTAAGTCTATGATTCCAAGGAGTTGTAAGTGTAAATATCAAACTTTGGGTGTTAGAAATGTTAATATCTAAGAATTTAGTGGTTTGTTTGTAAATTTCCCTAAAATTATTGAATGCTTCCGTTACTCTAGCCAAATAAGTGGGTTAACTTTGTTTAATGGTTGCAAACGGTTTATTGAAGAAGTGGAAGAAGAATTTGTTTTTTATTTTGAATTTTAGATTACTGAGTGTTGAATAATTCAGTGAAGTGATGGATAGTTGTACACTTGTAAGGCACAAAGGTTTCTTACATAAAAATTCAAGACTCACAATGATGTGAATGATGGGCAATGAACATCAATTGGCAGTGTTAATGAATGACAAAATTAAGTGTTGAGATTTGGATAGCAATGAATAGGGGTGCATGCTTAAACTCGAGCATTTTTTTATTAAAGGAGCTCGGATTCAAGTTTATTTAAGCTAAGTTTGTTGGCTCGCAAGCTAACTCATCTAGTCGACAATTGGTCATGATGATTCCTACTCCGACGAGCTATCATAGCACTTCTTCTCCAACTATCGATGTTCTCTCTGGTGAGCTCCAATGATAATTTGATTTTTAGCTCGAGCTCATGTTCCTCCACTCACAATCTTGTTGTCATAATTGCAAGCAAATGCATGAGCTCAATATTTGAGCTCGAGTTTGTATTTTGACAAATGAGACGAGCTCGAGTTATGCATGACTCGACCTCGGCTCAATTCATTTATACCCCTAATGATGAATATCACATGTAAAATATAGGTGCATGCTAATCAATCTATGTGAATCGGTGATGCGTAAATTGTAATATTTAAATATGACTATTAAGCAGAATTGGTCGCCTAATAATCAACGTTGAGGCCCAATTGATCCTTGTGAAGGACAAAGAAAATCTTTAGGAGTTGAACATCTCGGAGTTGGGCATTGACAAATTTCATTTGACTATAATGCCAGATGATGTTAGCTAATTGAAGATGCCATGTTGGCCATCAAATATTGAGCGTAGCGGACAGACATTGTCAAAAAATGACAACCATGTTCACAAGGTCATTTGTGGTATCATTCTCCATTTAGGAGGCGTCTAAGAAACTTTGAGAGCAATGGAGAAGTCCATATTGATGTAACACCATTCATGAACAATAAGAGGCTACAAATGGTGATCGAAGTCTACAATTTCATATGAATCTTAAATTTTCAAGTGTTTAAAATGCAATGAAATAACTGAGATTATTTGCAGTTTTATTTATAAATTTTGAGGGCATTAATTCGATTCTTATTCAAGATTACTTTGAAATACTTATTATTCTTCCAAGCAATGAATTTTTCCATTTCCTTGCGTGATTCAGTCTCTAAGCTTTTTTGAAACCTCTGAGACTACCTGTTTCAAACATTAATACATGAAAAATTAGTTTGATCCCCTTCTTAAATAATTTTAAGAGTCTGTAATTGTACTTTCTAGCTGAGATTTGTTTAGGTCATTTAAAGCCTGATTTAGATGATTCCATCGTCTCCGAAGCCGTCCAAACTGGCCAATTACTTTGACCAAAAAACCTATTAAAATAGAAACACTAGTCCCCAACATAATTTTTGAATGTCAGGCAGCATAATTTGATTTTTTTTTTTTAGTCACAAAATTAGTTAATAATTTATGCACGATCACATCAGTTTTATGATTAAGATAAAAATATTAATCAAATGACGCAATAAGACTTCTCTAAAACATTCAAGCTTCATAACCATCGCCTCTCTGGCTGTCTCGTCAGTTCCAATAAGGACTAGAGTGCCGAAGAGATTAACGTCCAATAGAAGGAGGATTGTCTAAGCTGATCAACAAGCCAATTTATTATTTATATAGCTCAAATTAAAATAAAATAATATAGAAATGTTGAATTATGACAACCATATATATATATATATATATAGCACTCTTAGAAACTATAAGAGAATACAAGGCAAAATGGTAGAATTAAGGTTATTTCACTCCAGGAATCTAATCTACAAGCTCTACTCTCTTAAAAACAAGATCATAGAATGGTAAAATTTTGTACTTTAATCAGGACAAACCTGCCCAACAGAGTCTGGATTGATTAACCATCTGAATTTGTCTCAATCTGCGCCCTAAGTTGAGATGATTGTTCAGCCTCGCGGGCATTTGAATTAATGGGTTTCTTAAATTGAACAAGAATCATGGTCATATTGTCGCAGCCCACTCCGACTGTTGATGGAGCCAAACACCGATCAAGTACTTTCTCGCACACGACTGAGAGGCTACTCTCCTGCAAGCGCAATTATCATGAACAACGCCGAGGCATTCTCGCTATAAGCTATAATAATATTTATTTCAAGGCTAAAAACAAATAAAAAAAATCATTACTACAAAAGGTGCTTTTATCTTATGATATCCTTTTTTGCAGGTATAAAAAAAAAAAGAAAATTTTACAAATAGAATACACAAGTCTTATGTATTTACATATCTAACATATAAAATTTGATAGTTTGATATATATAACATTTTAGTGGCATAATTAAAAACTAACGCATGAAAAAAGTGTACTTCACTTAAAAAAAAAAAGTTATAATAATATGTCTGCGTGATGTGAAATATTTGAGTGCCGTGTATGTAAATATTAAAGTTTAACTGTTAGATATGTAAAGGCATAAGAATTATGTGGTATGTATGTAAGCAAGTTTTCTCTTACAGTGGTTATATGTTGATGGATGAAATCCACCAGCTGCTGACTTGACATACAGTCCCTGTTGGAAAGAGGAAGAATGCAAATACTTAGAACCAATGTGAAAACTAAAGATATCATATTCAACCCTGCATGCGAATCCCTGGATCACTGACCTTTTGAACTAATCAGTAATTAGTTGTGCTCGTAAATATTTCCAAGATAAAAGCTGCCCTTTAGGTGCACAGTGACATTGGTAAGGATAAATAAAGTTGTCCTTCCGTGAAAACATTTGAGATTGCACAGATCATGATAATGTAAATATTACTGGTTGTCAAGTTTAGACTCATAAATTAAAAAAAATTAAGTATGTGTGATAATTAGCATAACTTTTAGCCTTTCATAAAATAATTGATTAAACTTAAGAATGACCAAATTGAAATAACATATATTTTAGGTTTCAATTTTTTTTTTCCTTGCGGAAAAGAAAAAAATGCCTCAGAACTGCACAAGAAGAGCCAAAACAGGGGTGTCTAAAAGAAACTAGTAATCAAATCCGAAGGGTAAACTTGCATGAGCAGCCTTACCAGACCCCATCGCAGGCTAAAACAATAAATTCGTCATCCTCGCAAAGGTCCACCTTGTGAGATACATAGTTATGTAGGTAAAACAAAGCTTCAACGTAAGAATCTAAAATAAAAAATAAAAAAACGCCTAATATTAAAAATTAGGGGCATTTACATACCCACCACCCAATTACCATGTATTTACATATCTAGCAACTAAACTTTACTTTTTTACCTTTATACAATTGAAATCTTTCAAATCACATCAAAAATACCACTTTTTAAAATTTTAAGAACTAAAATACATCTTCTCATTCACAGGAGAGGTGGTACATATGTAAAAATTGAATTTTAGGGGCTAGATATGTAAATAGTAATTTGGTGGTGTGTATGTAAATCTTCAAAAAAATTAATCAAGAGGAAAAGTACTCACAGCACAAACGTCAGGATTAGCTGTAACAATTTGCTTTTCAACAGGTAAAAACTTGTTTTGCTTGAACTCCATGTCACCTGAATGCCCCATAACGGAATTTCAGATGGAATAAAGATCACTTGGACTGAGAAAATCAATAAAATTTTAAAAATACCGATTGCTCTTGCAAGATTTAAAGTTCCATTGACTCGCCCTGCATGAATAAATCCTCCTGCTTTTAAAATTCTCTCTCTCTCAGCCTCTAGCTCTGGTTTGTGATCCCATGACAAATTATATGCCTAGAGAGAGAGAGAAAGAATTGCAAGCAGATCAGATCACCTCAAAAGGAAGCACGCATAAGAATTGAACGGATGTGGTTTCGAAAATAGCACACCTGACCCTTCCTTGAAATAACACAGCGAGAATCGCCGGCATTTGCAACAATAAGCTGCTTTTGTCTAATGATAGCGACACAAGCCGTGGTTCCTGATGTTGGCCCAGGAAAATCAGAGTGTGGACCCTGAAAAAACAATTTAGATTCATCTGAAAAAATAAGCTTGGAAGCACTGCTGAAAATGAAAAAAAAAGGCTTAATAGATGATCAAAAATCCAAGCATTAAAGAAAAATAGTACATTAATACAGACCAATAGCCACTCTCTCGTGCTATTATATGAGTGGTATTATACAGGCCGCTGTTACTATGCCTTTATTTGTGGTAGAGTCTGAGTGCAATCATTTGTGGTTTGTTTTATGGTTTTATCTTGCAGCTGCAGATTCTATTCACAAGGAAAAAAAACTAATGAAACTGTTTAATTTCCATTTTTATGAAATTTAAAATGTGGATTTAATAATTATTTGGAAAATTAGGTTGATCAATCATATCTACTAATCTAGAGGTAAGGAATCTATAAATAGGTGTTATAAGACATGTTAATTATTAACGATGGCTTCAAAAAAATTCTTTTATAGTTTTTATTATACAGAGTACAAGTTTGATGCGACTCTTCTAATATTTTTTTACTTAGTATCATCAATGATTAGATCACTTCATTAAATATAGAACTTGCACTGCTCTCACTAGATTGTTTCCTAGCAACCCTGTATCATACAAATTGCATTTGGAAACTTAAACTTAAGCTGCCAACAGCAACCAAAGAACAAAAAAATAAATGAAAGTCAACCACAGTACCATAGGTTAATCTCCCCAAAATTTCAAGAAGACAGGCACATAAACTGAAATAGATTCATCAAAATCATTAGCAAGTCAAAAAATTTATAATGCTGCTCTTGTCTGGCAAAGTATGACGAGTGTAATTTTATATTGTCATAGGTGAGGTCAAAGATGTTAAACGAATTACTGAAAGATGATTGCTCTACGAAGAAGTTACCTCTTCAAAAGCCCAGTCATCTTTATGGGGATTAGAATGACTGCCTTTGGGGGACCATATTAAACCTTCAATCATACCGGTAAACTTATGCACCTTATCCCCGACTACAGCTAATTCTCTCCATCCCCTCTGTCCACGCATCATCTCATCCATTCTATAGAATAAAAAAAATAATAAAATAAAAATGGCTCCTTTTCATTGCCACATAAATAGCCTTGTTATAAAGCTAGAAGCAAAAATATGCTCGTATAAATAGAGAGCATTAAGTTAACATAAACAACAGTATACCTTAAAAATGCTTTCCGAATAGAAGCCCCTAAATCTCCAGGAGAAGCAGAGTCATTCTTAAGCACTTGAGTGTGTAGATATTTAGCACAGAACTTTGCAACTGTCTTTCCTGATGTAGCAAGTGAACATCATTATCAAGGCCTTATTAGTAAGTAGATTATAAATGAGCTGCAATGGAAACAAATTACAGGAAGCAAATAACAAATGATGAAGATATTTTCCACAGACCGAGCTAATCAAAGATCCATAACTAAATTTTCAAACTACAGAAATTTGGGAACAAGGCTGCTTTGAGTCCCAGTTACACTTTATTGTACTAAAAAAGTATATAAGCAAGTGTGTGTCTCTATGCATGCGTTATAAAAAATATTCTTATCCCATCTTACTGTAACATTTGAATAATCCATACAATATCCTAAAAGCTTCAAACGTACATTTTATAGTTACAAGTCAAAGTTTTATAAGTGAAAAGGCAAAAAAACAGGATGAAGATGATTTACAGTTTCATGTGCAGAGCACGCACAAACAGAAAAAGCACCATTGACTCGCATGCTGCTTCCATCCAAAACTGTTTGATTGTTCACTTAGAAGACATTGGAGAATTAGTTCATCTCGTTACCAATGATCGAAATTCATGAATAATTCAGCTATTAGATTTTACGTGTAACAGGACAACTTGCAAAGAAACATAAAAGAACCATCAATTACTTCCACTTTCTACATCGTTTTGAGAACTAGCATAAATCTATGTATGTATTAAAATGCGATTGGAAAAAGAAAACAGGCCTGAACAAGGAAAAAAATTCCCAAATATTTATGGAAACCACAAAATAAAAAGGTGTTCCAAATACATGAAGATCCTATAAATGCAGATTTTATGAGGGATTGACATACGCAGACACCCAAAACAACTGAAAAAAGCCATTTTAGTGATTTGCGCCAACGATATACTGAATGCAATAAAGAAATTTAAGCATTCACTCAAACTCACACTCTAATAGCGACACCACCAAATGCTGCCATAGAAACCTCCTAACAATGTTTAAGGCTGGCCAGAATAAATGTGTTGCACCGTAAATTCTTATTTGCTTTTTTCTCCCCCTTTATCCATAAAAAAATACTCTAATATCCATTTACAGCCCAAACAAAAAAATAATTGCTCAAGAAAACTTACGAAGTACTCTTCATGATGTCTGTCCAGTTATCAATTATCATGACGAAAAATTTGATATGAGCACATGACTGAAAATACAAAAACATGCACTCGATACAAACATGGTTAACAATAAGAGGAATGAATTAGAAACTCTTAAATTCTGTGTGATTTTATTATAGATCTAATATGAAAAAAGAGAAAATCATGCAAAAACTAAGTGAAATTCAATACACAAAATACGAATCTTAAACATGCATTCACTATTTTTGATAAAACCGAAAAATGGAATAGAAATCAATTGAAATACAAAATCTAACGTCTTATACTAAAACTTAAACACTAGAAATTAAGGATAAAAAAAATTTGCAAACAAATTTTGATATCTATACATTAATGGAAACTAGATTGTATCAAATTTTACTAAACACAATATTCTCTCAAAACTAATAATAGAAGAACGAAGAAAGAAATAATTCATCTGAAAGCAAGCCTTACACCTATACAATGAAATAACCTCTCCTCAAACAATTTAATCATAGCACTTGATGAAGGAATTGAATCTCTAAATTAAAAATTAAAAAATTCACATTAAAAATATAAATTTTATTCAGCCAATAATTTAGTTCTTTGCATGCCTCACCATTAAAGCCAAATGAAAAGTTCCCTCAATCAATCGTAGAATGTCAAAATTCTCGAAGAACAAAGGACTCATCAGCCACTAGATTCAATAAATCAAAGGACTTAGTCGCACATAACAAGAGCTATTGAAACTGAAGTAGAAAGTTTCGATAGAAGAAGCAAGCCACATGTCACGGACAAATAGTCCCACATCAGCTAGGTGTAGGGCCGAAAAGCAGTATTTAAGTCTTGGGCTGCCCACCACCCACAAGGGCTCTTTTGGGAGGTGACAAGTGGTATCAGAGCAGATTACTGTCTGCCAGGTGTGTGGATTCTCCATGGTCCAGTAGGATCCTCGGTGGAGCCGATCCGTGACGAGGGCGTCACGTGATTGGGTGGAGGAGAATGTCACGGACAAATAGTCTCACATCAGCTAGGTGTAGGGCCGAAAAGCAGTATTTAAGTCCTGGGCTGCCCACCACCCACAAGGGCTCTTTTGGGAGGTGACACACAGGTAAAAACAAGAGAAACAAGATATGACCATCAAGCTACTGAATAGAATCTACCAAAGGGAGATCAAACCATAGATAAAAAACCACTAGAATTGGTTGATCAAAGAGCTCTCTATGAACATAGTCTGAAAAAACCCAAATAACAAAGAAAGGCAAATGAAAAGAAAGAGGAATAACAAAGTATTGCAGAAATAGAAAATCAGTATGCCATTTTCAAGGAATTTCTTAGCTTGAGAAGGTATATAGCCAAGTATAAATCAGATTTTTCTTGATAGGTAACATAATAAATACATAAATATAAACGCCTACCAAATTCAAAATAGTTAAATAGATTGAAAAATAAACTAAATTTTAAATAAAATTTTAAACTTTCATACTAATCATCTGAAGACATTCTTTTTTAACATATTATAGTCTGTAAATTTTGTGTCATTATACTAATCATATCAACTTGTAATAGTGAAGAATGGGAAATATGAATAATAACAACTAAAAGTTATCATCATTAACAAAACAATAACCAAAAGAGAAAGCATTAAAAAGGATATATAAACAAATAACGACATTTCTCTACATGCAAACGCATTTTATACACAATCATGAAACATGAGTACTAATTTTGCTACATCCAAGCACTCATTAAGGCATCTTGCAGGTAAAGTTATACTGCCTTGCAAACCTACTAGATGAGCGCCATTACTAAGGCATGCTAAGGTGTGAACGTTTTCTTAATACAATGAACTGTGAGGTGAGAGGCTTTTCTAGATTTGAGGAATGGGCATTAATGATTTAATACTCCAGATGCTTGAAACAAGCTGACTTATAATGATCCTAACTTCACATAAAATGGTGAGAAAAAGAATCAAAAGTTGAAGAAACAAGCAACTATTTGAGTACAAGAACTTCAAATTCTATAATAGTGAGTCATGAAAATAAAGTAGACGAGTTCAAGAATAGAGAAAGGATAGTGATACAAGTTTAGAGATAAAGAAGATAAAATGAATAATGCAAATATGGAAAATGAGAGCCACACAAACTGCTCATTTTCTATGGACTTTTCCATACATGTAGCATCATCAGGAAGGATCTTGTCACATGCAACACGAAGAAAAATCTTGTCAAGAAATCCCACAATTATAGAGTATATTATAAATATTGACATATGAAGGGGGACTCATCTTGATGAGTATTTCCCTCATAAGTACTAGTGTAAAGTACAAACCTGATAGTAAAATCTGAGCAGCCATCAAATAGCTGATCATTGCTACTTGAACACCAATTAGCCACTCAATATAATACTTGTAGCAAGCCAAATACTGCTCAAAGATGACTTGCCCCATCTTACTAGACTTATCAAATGCACTTAGACTAGGAAAATCAAATATGGATTAAATGGGGGTAGTCTCCCAACCCCATGCAATTCCCACTCCGCCTAGATCACCCAATGTGAGAAGGATCCCAACCAAATTAAATAAAAAAAGGATGAGAAAGCAAAAGAAAGAAAAAGAGCAAGGGAAATGATTAGTTAGAAAGAGTTCCACCCTTTGGTCATTCAAACATCGAGTTGACAGTCAAAATATTGCAACCTTTGCTCCTTCTTGTCTTTGAAGTAGTTGTTCATTGGACAACAGAAGAGTGAGATTGGTGTTTGAAGGGGTGAGGGAGCGGCGCTTTTTCTTCCTCCATGAGCTTAATTAAACTAGTGATGATATAGGACATATAGCGCCTCAATGTAAAGTGCATCATTAGTAGTGTGAGGAGCATGTCATCATTGTTAAAGCATGCCTAAGATATAAAGCCTAAAAGAGAAAAAAGATAAGAGATTGAAGAGCATGTATACAACCCTTTATCCCACCTAAAAGAGATCTTCTAAGAATTACCAGCCTCTCATGCCAAAAGCAACATAGCTTAGCTCTTACATGGACCAAGAGTAAGGCATCCTTAGCAAAGGAAGCCATCCCAAAATAATTTATAAGAAAAAGATACAGCCCCTGGCAAACTATGTTGAAGGTTGGTAGCGTATCTAAATCCTAGGCATGCAAGCAAAACTGAAGCTATGAAATTCCGATCTTAGTAAAAATGCACATTCTCAACTCTCTCTCTCTCTCAAACTTCTTGTCATTTCATCCCTCTTGAGTTATTCAAGTTTTTAAATATTCTTCTATAAATCTATTTATTTGTCGCTCTTAACTAAATTTGGAATGAACAAAAATAATCATTAGTAAATTTGAAATTATCCCTTGGCTATATATGATACACACTAAAGTAATTAAATCACATTTGTTTAAGATTTTCAGACTTAGAATGCAATGAACCATGAAATTCATTAATATGTCCAATATAATTTAATGTAATGGCTCTCCTTTTATGCTGGTCAAAATGATTCATCCTTACTAAAATAAAGCGAAATTTAAATACATACCACACAATTCTTATGTAGTTACATATCTAACCATATTTACATATTCAAAACACTTTGGTGTGCTAAACCTTTGCATGAATATGTGTATTTCAAGTTTAAAAAGTAGGTGATGATGGTAGTTATTATGTAATAATTAAGATTTGACTGCTATGCATATAAATATGAAAGTTTGGGTGCCAGACATGTAATCAAATAGAGACCCATTCACACGGTCCCCACATACAACCTCAAGGCAACAACCAGGGAATGGCGCTTACCCCCTGGGTTCCATCAGCACCTCACGCGCTCTCCTTTCCCGCCATTTCCAGAATAGCTCCAAGCAGAACCATCTCCATGCGCCTCTATAAAGAGGGAACGCTAAGCCAGAAAGAGGTGAGATAGAGAGAATGAGGGAGATGAAAAAGTAAGAGAATGAGATGAGATGTAGATACTTATCTGTTATTACAACACAGCTTCCCATGCCTAGCTTTGTTTATCAGTAATTACATAAGAATTGTGTGGTATGTATATGTAAACGCCCCTAAAATAAATTTATAAATAACATATTATTTTTTTAGTGCCGAGTAAACTTAGGCAAGCACCTATGGTGGTGCCAAGAATCCCAAATGTTGGGCAATCATATCTTCTTGAGTGCACATGAAACTTTAAAGCCACTACAATCACCCATACATATGATGAAGCTCTTCAGCATGTATCATGCCTAATGCACTTGTCGGTACCAACTAGACCAGTTGGTAAGGACCTTGGAAGTTGTCAAGCTTTGGTTTTGAACCTTGCCTGCACAGCAAGAGCTTGTTAGGATGGCAGCAACGTCATTTATGTGCATGATCAAAATATCTATGTCAAGTATTGTCGCAAAGAAAATTAAAAAAAAAAGGCTCGCCACAATAAATGCATCTTGAACCTAATTAACCATAGAAAGAGCTATTTTGATCACATTTACTTAACATTTTGCGGTAAACTAAACCCTAAACAAAATGAGAAGCATGTGTAAGAAATTGTTCTCTCAACCCATGCTTAGCAAAGTACAGGGTGGTACCTAGGGGTATCAAGAAAATATGCAAGTATTTCAGGTAAAGAAAACTAAGGCTAAACAAAAAGTTAAAACAGGCAGAAAAGCAAAGGTCTTGGTAAGATCTAAAGAAAAAAATTGACTAGGTTATATGGTAACATAAAGCAAATGCAATACATGAGTGGTAAAGAACATACCTCCATGGCCATCATAGACGCCAAAAAATGATGTGGAGGAATCCAGATCAGGAATGACAGCATGCTGAAGAGTAAAGAATGAGATTATGTAAGTCACAAAAACCATAAAATTCTTAAGTTACAATACCATGCATACAAATAGGAAGAATAGGACCACTGAAAGTCGTGAACAATAAGTTATAAGATCAACAAGGCATACACTTTTTCCGAGGTAGATGATTGATTTTTTTTTAATGAAAATCCAAGGGCATGTTGATGACATTTCAATAAATCTAATATCTATGTAAGTGAATATTTGCAATTCTAATAAATTTTGGGATTGTCCTTGTGTAATTTTTCTGATGTTGGTCAATGGTTAGCTAACATGGTATTGTCAAACAGCACTTTATGAAAGTGTGATGTGGCACGATTGTTTGGGCTTATTGACTAGCCAACATAAGCAACAATATGTCGTTAGCCAATGATGTGGCATGACACATAAGCGTTAGGTGGCAAAGGTGAGACCCACTAACCAATGTGACATTGACATATGACATACATATTGATGAAAAATAGCAATTGTGTAGCTGTCGGTCAACTTTTTGAAAATCGAAAATAATTTTGAAATTTAATTTCATATAATAGGTATATAATTTGGGTTTTAAAAGTAGTATGCTTTAATTTTGGAAAAATGTGACCAAATGGATCTTATTCGCCTAATAGTTTGCATAATCGTGTCCAATACCGTAAATATTACACATTCCCGAAAGATAAGTGTATACCTTGGCGATGGACTCGATCCTGTAAACTACAATATTTGTGACATCCATTCGACCTGCGAACATTTTATGTGTGACCGACAAATTCTCATATTTAATACAAAGATTTAAATAGAGTTTATTTTACCTGGGTTCTAAGTTCCCTATAGAGACAAGTCTCTATAATTAATTACATCTCAAATGACGGGAATCACTTGAGAAAATTCTCGATAATGATCAGTGGTTATAGTCTTTAAGAATTCAAGGTTTAGGTTTTCACGGTAGGACGTGAAAAAAATAAATGGGAGTGGCTTAAGTAGGAACAGTTTTTTCAAGAGTCCAAAGGAAGTAAAGGGTAGGGGACGTCACAGATCCTGAGGGGAATCCTCAGTGACTTCCCAAACTATCCTACTGTATGACTATGTTTTGGAGATGATGTTATTTTAGTGTTTAATCTTGTCAATTTTATTTGTTTGGGACTTACACTTGCACAATAACTGGTTATGTAAATAGCCCGCAGAGATAAGAGGTTTTAAGTCGTTCTGGACAACAACCTCGAAACCTAAGGCGAGTTAGGACTTATACTGCTCAGTATGACTGTGCATGAGTCTAACAGAGAGTGAGGATTTACATCGCGTTGGGCGAACTACCTCGAAATTCTAGGTCGTTTAGACTATGAAAGTTTAGCTGGTGTAGATTTGTTTTGCTGTTGTAGAATGACGACCACCTCCACTTGTAGACCGCTCCAAGCTCCTTGTCGCGCTGCCCACAAAGTTGCTCCAAGCTTCTCGTCGAAGCGGGTTTAAGTTTTCTAAATTCAAGTCATGATGTCAAATCAAATGTTTCATAAGGTTGTGATCATTTAAATATTATGAGGGATGTTAAAGTTGAGTAGAGCGACACCGGTTAGGATCACACGGTTCCCTCAATCTGGTATCATTATTTTCTTTTGAATTTATTTAGTTTAAATGAGTTGTGAAACTCATTTAAACCGGGGAGATCTCGTTAGCAACCGTGGGTTACCTTCTCCGAGGGACTCCCGTAAATTCAAAAGTACGTGTTATGTTTTTGTTGTTTTTGTTTTTGTTTTGAAAATATTGTTTTAATATTTGAAAATTGTTTTATTTTGAAAATAAAATTGTAATCAGTACTTACATAATGTGTTAGAGCAAGAGTAAATCGCAATGATAAAACAACAACAAATAAAATGTACATGTGTATGTGGCGTATCTGCTAATGTTATTCATGTTGCATGTTTAGCTCACAAAGCATAATATAATTTGCAGGGAATTAAAATAAATTGCAGAGAAAAACAGAAAACAGTAAGCAGTAGAACAAGTCGTAACAACAGTTAAGAACCCCAAACAGGTGATCATAAGGTTTCCTACAACTCCTGACTGCAACTAGCGAGCTAGTACGATGATCTTACGACATCCTACGACTCTGAGCAACAATTAGCAAGTGTATACGGCAATCCTACGACTTTGAATAGCAGCTAGGAACTTCGAATAGCACCTATATGGCTTCCTACGAACCCAAACAGCAACTGACAGCACTCAAGTGGCTTCTTACGAACCCAAACAGTGGTGGGCAGCACCTATGTGGCTTCCTATCAACCTAAACCAAAATGGACAGCACACAAACATCAATTTTAAGTCATGAGCAGCCACCTACAGCAGTCCTAAGCTTCCTACAGCCTTCAAACAGCTTTCTGCAACAGCCTACAGCTATCGGCACCTCCAAACAACAAGCCTACAACAATGGACAGCACACAAACATCAATTTTAGCCATGAGCAGCCACCTACAGCAGTCTTAAGCTTCCTACAGCCTTCAAACAACCTCCTGCAGCAGCCTGCAGCTATCGACACCTCCAAACAACAGGCTTACAGAAATGGACAGCACCCAAGCATCAATTTTAAGCCATGAGCAGCCACCTACAGCAGTCCTAAGCTTCCTACAGCCTTCAAACAACTTCCCACAGCGATTCTACACCTTGAACGGCTCTTGCAAGTTCCAAACACCCTTTCAAGCTTAAAAACAACAGCTATGAAGAGAAAACAGTGCTCACGAAGCTTCCTATCACTCCAAACAGCAACTATGAAGTGCAAACGGTGCTCACGAAGCCTCCTATCACTCCAAACAGCAGCTATGAAGTGCAAACGATGCTCACGAAGCTCCCACGAACCCAAGCACTATTACTTCCAATTGTAGGAAAGGCCAAGACTCCCCAATTCGCATGGCTCCAAAACAGTGAACATAGTGTTCAAAAAGGTGAAAGTGTAGAGCAACTGCAGCCCCTAAATAGCTTCAAAAACAATGATTTATCATGTTAAAAAAAAACAGTGAAATGTGTCTTTTCATGTACAGTTAATGCGCCATGTATAATATAAATGAAATTTAGGTATTAGATAGGTGAATGTGTAAAAATTGTGTGGCATGTAGGTAAATTTTCTAAAAAGAATCTACTCGCATTTCATTTATATTAAGCATAATTTTCAAGGGAAGCATGCCACCTAAACCAATATTTATGGGTAGGCTAACAGAAGTAACCCAATGCTACAGAAGAATTGTCAATTGATTTTATTTAGGCACAAAATTATCAAAACATCATACCTGCACAAAGAAACTCATACATGCATGTAAGCAACACAAGTCTCCAAAAGGATAGTATCAAGCTATGAGGTTTTTCAAATCACATGAATGCATGAGCCTTTTAAACTTCGCAATTATCGAATAGAAGAAAACCATTGGCACTTGCATCAAGTACAATAAACAAAATAAAATTCGCAAATCAATCCCAGTAAAGGGAAGAGGAGGGGAAAATCTCACTTTCAAATACTTGGATGAAGAGGGGAAGTTTCGAAGCAGAGAGACTGAAGCGAGCAGGACTCTTCAGCACAGCGAGAAGAAGGCGTCGAGCGGGACTGTTCGGTCGAGCGAGGAAGCGAGTCGAGGAACAGGGGGAAGAAGGCGAGCGTTTCTGTTCGCAAACGAGGAGCGGGAGAGCGGGAGTCGAGCGGGGGACTTCGTTCGATGTAGAGGAAGGAGAGACGAGCGGGAGAGCCAAATTGCAGGAGCGAGAGGTTGGTATCGAAGTCGAATCGAGCAGACCAAGGAGGAAGAAGGCGAGCGTGAGATGAAGGCAAGCATATGGGGTTTGGTCTTTGGTCGAGTGAGATGAGGAAGTCGGGTTTCTGTCGAGCGGGATCGAGCAGAGGAAGCGAGCGGGATCGCGCTGAAAGCAGGTGAGGCGAGCGGGAGAGCCGAATGAAATCCAACCGGGAGAAAGGAGACGAGCCTTCCTTTTAGAATAGGAGCAGGGTGAACTAATCAGGAGCCGTTACGCGAAGCAATTGGCGGGGGATTGATTGCTTTCCTTTCATGCAGACAGCTTAATTGGAACAAAAATAACACCTGGATATCTTTAATTATGACAAATTTAAATAATTTGTTTGAATTTTGAAATTTGAATTTCAAATTCAGGTGAGTTGGTGTCTAGCCCATGTTCAGCCCGAGTTTAGCCTGAATCGAACACGAATCAAACCCGAGTCAAACTTGGGTTGAGCCCGGGTCCGCGCACCGATAATTAAAAAATGTGCATCGATATTTGTGCTAATCGCTCACGCGCGAAACCATAACAATATGTCCCGGCTAAATTAGACGTCCCGGACGCATCCGTGTGGTCTGTTTCGTCAATTGGAGTCGTCTGGACGAGTTCACTGACGGGCAAGTCAATTCAGGTCAAAGTCGTAGGTGGTGCGATGCGTGCACAAAATGCGGCGTTATCGAGCGTTCGGGTCGCAAGAGATTCCCTAGGGGTTGCTTCTATTAATGTAAGAACTTGACTCGAGTTTCATGCGTCGATCCTAATCAACTCAACTAAATGCCGAGGATTCGGGACCCCCCATGCGAGACTCTAAGGAGTGAAGAGGTGGCTCGAATTTTCTAAATGGTGTGGGTCCGGTACTAGTCCTCTAAGAGGGTCAAATAAAAAAAACTTAAGGCTAGATCCTAGGCTCTGATGAGAGAAGTAAATACCTCACCTAAAATGAGATCAACAGTAGCATCCAAGTAAACCCCTCATTAAGTAGACATGCTGAAATGGCCTAATGATACATACTACATTATGAGTTGGCTCCATAGTTTATAAGTACTATCATAGAAAGCTTTTGGATACAATATGAAACCCAACCATACCAAATGTCACCATGAAGCATGCAATGCTTGACAGATTAGTTGTAATGTCTCACTTAATGCAATGTTAAATGGTTAAATGTGCTATGAACAAATTATATTAAATAGACCATTTGGCAGTCTTCTTCCTTATATTGGAGCACAAATTATAATTGCCTTGTCGATGACTTGAATTATGGTCATTTGACTTATTATACTTATAAGCCTTGACTTAAATATACAACAGTTCATATTTTCACTTCCTAAGAGTTTGAGTCATGTTGCCCTAACCATAATACACGGCCTATAACAAGGCCATGATATATGATTAAAATGGTTAATTTATTTTGATCAATATTTTTAGGTGCTTTTTCCTTTTTCTTTAAATTATATAAAAGTTGGTTTTACCCCTAATTAACCCTTGAAGATCTCATTCATCTACAATCAAACTCGTGTAATAGCAAGAAGGTTATATTGTCTTGCTTAAAGTTGAAGAATATGAGATTTTCTGCATTCAGACATTAGGGTTAAGTGCATGCATTTAGCAAGAGTCCTCCATAAATGATAGCTACATTAGTATGCTGAGTACTTAAGAAAATATTAACAAAGTTCTTGCTTTACCTATTAAAGGGTAAGCCAAAAATAAGGAGTATGACCTAAATAAAGATTATAAAAGACAACCCTTTGGACCTGAAACAATAATGCCATGGTTGTAAGGTTGTATAAGTAGGTTGGTAGCAAAATGGATAAGTGAGGCTTAGGTTTAACAAGCGGATTAAAAAATAGGAATTAAGGTTTAAGAAAGAGATTGGGTGTATAAATACGCATCAGTCTTAGTTCTACCATTCATTCCAATAAAAGGAAAGTCGTGCTTCGTTATCCCCTAAATCAAGAGATGTTCCAAGAATTGGAGGTTAGTTGATGCTACTACAGGAGCTCGGGTATGCCCGTGTCCCTTCTCAGGACTCTCAAATAAGCTAGGGAAAAAAGATAGATAAGAGAGCTTATGAAAAATACCAAGTACGAGTTTAGCTACTTCTAATAAAAAAATACCACTTATAAGCTATTCAAACAAATCCTAAGAAAGTGAATACAAAGATATAGCAAATCTCCATCCTATCTCTAGAAGCTAACTATTTCTTGAGAGATACCTTACTTGACTTAGGCGATAACTATCACACACTAAAAGGACTCCAGATCTCACCCAAATCAGCTCTTACATGTTGCTTCTTTGGTCAACAGCCTCCTAATAGCCAAGTGCATCAAAGATGCTCCCATTCCTATGAAATATTAAGTCATCTAACTCACCCAACCAACTATAAAAAAATAAAAAAGAAAAATTCAAAAGGGAAGAAAACATATAATAGTCACTTTATCAAACCAAGAAAGATTTGCATAATTGATGGCACCTACTTAAGCTCTATGATAATGAAAAGGTCTCTAAGACCCACTACTCAACCGTGTCAACATTAATTAGTGCATTTCTTAAGACTCCATGAGATTTTATCCAAGGAGGGATTGCAACAGCTGAGAGGATTGTCGGCTATTTTTTTTCTTGAAAATAAGATTTTAAAATTTAAATTTAGTATAATATATAATATAATTTTAATTTTGTGAAAATGGTATTCTTTATTTTTTAAAAATGATGAGACCGGATAGACCTCATATATCTAATAGTTTAAATAGTTTAGCACGATACCATAAATGATATATCATCTCGAAGGGTGATCGTATCATTTATTAGTAGACTTAACTATCTAAACTTAAAAGTTTATGACTCTATTTTGGTCTGCGAATTTATAGCCGACAAGTTCCCCTATCTAATGCACAGATTAGACATGGTTTAGATTAATCTGGGTTCTTAATTCCCTACAGAGACAAACACCTATAGTTAATTACATCCTAAATGACGGGAGTCATTTGAGAAGACTCTCGATAATGATTAGAGGTTTCATCTTCAAGAATTCAACGTTTATGTTTCCGCAATTGCTTATAGGAAAATTCAAATGGATTCCAGAATCCAAAGGAGTAAAAAGTAGATGTCGAAGATGCCGAATAAGATTCAGTAACATCTCAAACTAACCTATGATTTGACTTTACATCTTTAAAAGAGAAATTACGTGATATTTTAGTCTTGCAAATTATTTAGATATTCGGGACTTATGTTTGCATGTCATATGCAAATAGCCCGAGAAAATGTGAGGATTTATGTCGCACCGAACGACGACCTCGAAATCCTAAAAAATTTAGGACTTATATCGTACGATAAAAATCACAGAAAGTCCTAAAAGATAGTGTATGAGGATTTACTTCATACTAGATGAACAACCTCAACGTAACGACCTCAGCGTCCAATAGGTATGTTATTTAAATCTATAGAAGCTCGGTTGAAGCTCATCCTTCCGTCTTCCGTTGTTGTCTTGACCGTGGTCTGAAGATGAATCGTCATTTGCTCGTGTTGTCGTCTCGATCGCTGCCCGGGGATAAATCATCATTTGTTGACATCATTTGATTTCTTTGTCATCTCGTTCTGAAAAAGGAATAAAGAAAAGAGAAAATCATGCCTCGAACGGCCTATCCTAGGGGATTGCATGAACGTGCTAGGGAAACAATATTTAGAAGTATGAATACAGACAAATATCTATAGTACGATGCAGTACCGGAAAGGAACAACTGTGTAGTAAACTACTGTAACAGGAAAAGACTGAAGGAAAATTATGAAAGTAAAGCAATATAAAGAAAAAAAAAATTGTGCAAATAAAAAAAAAATGCAATAAAGGAACAAAACTGAAACAACTAAATGTACCTGATTAATTATGGTGATGCTACAAAACATATTCCAATTGCATGATATAAAGAGGTTAGACAAACATTTACAAATTATAAAAGAAAGGTTAAATGATAAGCATATGAGAATTTAAAGTGGGATATCAGCTTTTAATTTGGGGTTAGGCTCAGACTAGATCTCTTTTTCTCTTTTATCTCGATCCCACAGGCAACTGATATATTGAAGTCAACTTATCAATATCAAGTAGAGGTCACCAACGAATCACCCATATAATCAGGCAACCTTAGACCCTATCATTCAATGAATGTGCGAATCTAAATAGTATCCAGACTTATCTTATTAAAGGTACAAAGTACTTGTGTGAGATAGTATATGAACTTATCGGGGCGTAGTGCACCTATGTGTGATGCTAGGATAAGTGATGTATAGTATTTGAACTTATCGGGATGTGGTGTGCTTATACGTGATATTAGGATAAATGATGCATAGTATCTAGACTTTCAAAGAAATATAATATCTATTCTTGTGATATCTATTATGTGGAGTGTCAAGTGTATAGTGTCTGATGTGTTACAAACATAGTATATGTCGTGTAGAGTATAATGTATAGTGTTTATTGTGTATCGTGTTTTTTTTATTTTGTAGTGTATGAAATATGTTATATGATATATGGAGTGCATATATGAATGTTATTAAGTGTATACATATTAATCCAGTGTATAGTGTCTATGGTGTAGGATTTATCGTTTTGTGGGTGTAACATTTGTGTAAAACTTGCAATATCTGCACTTTTACAAGTGTAGTATCTGTGCAAAACTTGTAATATCTGCTCTTTTACAAGTGTAGTATCTGTGCAAAACTTGTAATATCTATTCTTTCCTAATTACCAATTCTCAAGCCTTTTGAAAAAGGGTTAGAGCTGTCAACGACTTAGGGGTAAAAGGGCATCGCACTAATTGAATATTGATTTTTATTTTCAGCTATAAGAAGAGCTGATCAATGGTTCTCTTGCATCATTGTCTGTTACCCTGCACCTCGAACTTATATCCCACTTTAATAATCCATATGCTCTCTCTCTCTTTTTTTTTAATGAGAATTTATTATCCAAATGAAATCAAAACGTATAAAGTCCCAACATAAACTTTCACAATCTCCAAGTTCAAATGAAATGAATATAAAGCTCGCTATAACACCCTTCTGGTAGCTAAAAGAACTAACTGCAACTATCCCAACAAGATATTAAAGGGACGTTACACTATAGTCAATTTGACTCAAAGAGTCAAACATTTCAATTTTCTTAGAATATCAAACAAATGTACATACCATCCAAATATTTCTCGCAATAGGGAAACCGTCAAGCCAAAATAAAAAGACCCAAATATATATTCTCGAGTAAGGCAGTAAAGAAGGGAACCACCATTTGTATATCTCAAACAAAGGAGCAGCTATGGGGCTAACCCGAGTCCAGTTACAATATAAAGAAACTACAAAAGAAGGCTCACGGCCGGGGACAGCAGAGGGAGCAGACAAAGTCCAAATTCAGTAAAGAAGCAAGACAGAGGGTCATAACAAGTAAACCTAAACCCAATTTAATCAGAAAATAAAAAGAGCAGTATTTTTTATCACAATTGAATCCAAAAGATTCAAAACTGGACCTCAAGAAATGGAGAGAACAAAGCAATACTTTCAACAACAATTCATCCCTAAAGGAACCAAACCCGAGACCCAACAGGGAGCAACTAAAATCTTTTCCATATAAATTTGATTGCAAAGAGTTAAAACTGAGCTCAGCAAGGAGCAAGAACCAAACTGAATCCCAACAGGGAGCAGGAACCAAAACCGAACCCCAGCAGGGAGCAGGAACTAAAATCGAGCTCCAATCACAAGGCAAAACTGCAGCCTATCATAAGGCAAAGCCGATTTTAGTATAGGGGTTAAGCTAAACCACCAAAGGACCAAAACCGAGCTCAATAGAGAGACCACATTAAACCACCAAAGGTCAAAACCGAGCCTCAATTACAATGCAAGACTACAACCCCAAATTGGATATTAAAACCAAAAAAAAAAAATGATCTCAACATATATATTCGAAATAAGAGCAACAAGAGGATCAAAACTGCAGTCCCAAATCTGGTATTAAAACCCAAAAGAAATAATCTCCAATATGCATTCAAATAAGGCAACGAGAGGAGCAAAACTGTAGCCCCAAATCTGGTACTGACACAAAAATATCCTCAACATATATATAGTCGAATAGAAGTAGCAAAGAAGACAAGAAACCAATCTCCGACCAAAGCAAGCCAAACCGAGCCCCAGCAAAGGGGCTAGCAATAGAATAATGTTCTGAATACAACCCAACTAAGAAAAAGGAACTGAACCAAGACAAATCCCATATAGAACTGAACTTAATCTCATACAAAACCAAACCAAATCTCAGACCAAAACTGAACCCAGCACAAGGGCCAAATTGAATCACCCGGAGAAATAAAATCGAGCTTCAATCACAAGGCAAAACCATCAAGAATTCCTGATGCAATATAAGCCAAACCGAGCCACCAAATGGATATCCATATGCAAAATCTAATGCCCAACCAAGGAGCTTAACACAAAATTTCCCGTGAATCAAATAAATCTAAGAATCTCCATGTTAAAGCAATGCAGCGAGAAATAATGCAGCAAGAAAATAGTAGTTAAAGGTACTCAAATATTTATTGAGATATTCAATTTATCTTTCTAGCAATCTTCTAACAATCTACTGCATTACCTCCAATATGAATAAGTAAAGGTGGTTATAATATAGATATTCATGAGGAAACTTTATTTCTTCATCAAACACACAATCAAGCTAAAATATCATTTACATTTGATCTACCAATCTCATAATCCAAAATAAATTATCGCATGGACAACTAATCCAGAAATTAAACAGCATTCTAGAAATAAATAAAGTCTAACCTTAACTCCTTGCTAATGCCAGAACGAGAAGAGTAAGAAAATCCTGAAACAGAAACTTCCAACAAAGAAAGCGCTCTCAACTATGCCTCCTTGAAATCTCCAGAAAAAAAAAATCAGCCCCCAAAACACTTCCCCCAAAGGGGTATTTATAGTCATCAAGATGACAGGGGCTCACCGACGGTGACAAAAAAGGTAGGTGATGAGAAACGCCCTTAAAGGGTAAGAGATTCATCAAGATTTAAAATAGGGGGTTACCAGATCCATTCGAGCGGGAAAAGCCGTTAGAAACTTGTTACCGGCGAAGCAACCGGTGAGGCAACCGGCGACGATGGTCGGGAAGGAGGAAGATGACCGGAAGACGGGCAAAAAAACCCCTCGAGAATCGGTCAAAAAAAGAAGGGAAGAAGGGATTCGGCTAGGGCGTGATTCGGTCCCAGGAGGAGAGGGGAAGCTTCGAGAGAAATGAAAATAAAAAAATGGGGTTTTAAAACCCCTTTTTACTGAAAAAAATTTATTATTTTTTTTTTTAATTAAAAGAAAATATTGAATTTTGTGCGACTCACTTGTGTGCAGCGCTCCAACAAAATGAGTGTCCTTCCTAGCTAAAATTGACGTTCCAGACGCGACAGCGCAGTCCATTTCGTCATCCGGAATCATCCGGACAAATTTGTCGACGATCGCGCCAAATTAACTTCAATTCGTGTGTGGCGCGTCAAATGAAATTATTTTAATCTGATTGGAACCGTTTAACGAGCATATCATTGACCGGTCTTCACTTAATCAATAACCAAAGTCAAATAAACTGCTCGCGGCAGAAAGTCAAACGTCACACGCCGTGGGGTTCACTTATGGCTTTTAAATCCCTATGGGAACTCAGCAAGAGTTTCAACATGTTCGGTTATAATCGACTCAACTGGACGTCGAGGATTGGAAACCGTCAATATGAAACTGCAAGGAGCGAAGAAATGGACTGAATTTTTAAGTCGTATAGATTCCAGTCTAGTTCCTAGGAGAGTCAAAATAGAAATCCTAAGGCTAGATCCTAGAGTATCTAAGGAAGAGAAAAGAAGACCTCAAAATGAGGTCAACAATGATCTTCAAAGAGATTAAGGAAGTAGTCCCTCAACTTGATTGTCACTTACAACTGAGGGAAAATGAAGGGCCTCCTCTTCCCTATGTAATAGAGGGAAGGAGCTATAGATAAAGGAAGAAATTTGGATTTTTTTCCCTTTTTTTTTTTTTTTTTTTTTTGAATGACACAATGGATTGTATTATGTCCTTTGACTGAATGACTTAACAAGATACTTTTGGCTACAAACCATTAATTGTTTACTATACCGAGACCCTTGATTGAATCCATAATTATGACCAAACCTATCTTTGACAATGTATGAATTGGTTACTTGCAATTCATTGTACAAACTGTATTATAAGGTTTTGAGTAGTGTATCTATGGTTAAGTCATTTTTGGTAGCTCGAGCAGCTATGAGCATGTGAAAATTTGGTTAGCAACAAGAAAATTTTAAGTAGCTCAAACTGGTGATAATTATTAAGGAATGATTTCCAGTTGATATTGCATATCAGCATAAACTATAAAATAACCAAATTTGAGCATTATTGACCAAGAGGTGGCATAGAATTGTTAGCATGGATTTCGCATGTTAATTATAAGTATAGATATTCAAGAGACAAGCTGGGTTCTTTTTTAGGATGCAATCATCACCATAAACTCAAGAGTTATTTATCCTAGACACAACCACTAAACCAATGCAGATAAGAATGCCTGGTGTAATTAATGTTTTGATCATTATTAGAAACCACTGGAAATGTTTTACAGCATAAAAATTGCTGCAATGGCGCCATGCTTTTAAGTTAAAGCTGGCAATAGCACTTACTGCATCTTCCATTGTTGCTCGCCATCCTTGCATAGAAGACAAGCCATATCTAATTCTCTCATTCTCTCCATCTTCAGAAAATTTATCAGTTTTAGGAGTGCTGAGATATATGCCCATTCCTGCGTAGGGTGAAAAACATTATACTGCAACATAAGAAAAAATTTATAAAAAAATGACAAAACAAAGAAATGAAGTATGAAGCACAATGGTCCCCAAGTTTATTTCACTAATTGTGAAGAATTATCCTGATCCTCGTAAACCTTGGGATGGAATCAACTATTTGCAGCTGCAAAGATCAACTTTGCACTAAAAATTCTAACTGCAATGAAATGATTAAAAAAAATTATTTTATCCAATCCAAGTGCTAAGGCTGTGCTTTTGAAAAAGAAAAGGACATCTATTTTCAAGAGGAAGGGTGGTTACAAATATATAACTTTCTGACAGGAGCAGCCCCAGAATTGAACAGTTAATAGTGCTACCAGTAAATGAACTAAACCACCAACTGATTTATCCTGTTCTTCTGCAGCATATGCATATGGTGATAAAAAAAGGACAAATCAGCACACATTTACTCCAAAAATATTAATTGTTTGTTTACTCTAGCAAATACAAGTACTCTGGCCATGCACGTATTTAAAAAAAATGATATTAGAAACAGAGGTACTGAAGCCCAGACTACAATTAATGAAAATCCCCCTCCTGTAGAAACAAAATCATAAATCTCACCACCAAAACTCATAAAAATCCCCATATTTTTTCAGCCTGTTTAGTTTCCTCTATTCACGCACAGCTTATGCAATGCAACAACATCACGTACATGCACACCATAATCAACAGGGATCCATCAAAAGCCCAAAAGCTGCACAAATAATTCAGCATCCACCTCCATATACGCTCGAGACCATCGTGCCAACGCAATTAAACTATCAGTACAACCCCCAGAGAGAAATTTCTTTTCGATATTAAAAATTTTGAAACTATGCAACACATGTATGAGAGAAAAATGAGCATAAACCCTAATAAGGGTGCTTAAAGCAAATTCATCCAAGGCAGTCAAACAAACTGGATTAAGAATACCCTTACCCTGACTATCTTATACTGCTCGACCAAAATCAATGCGCGTAAACAGCAATTAGGATCAGACTAAAGGCAATACACACCTTTAAGAAAATACACGCCTGGAAGATGGAGCTCCACCGCTAAAAGTCGATCCGACGTGAATTCAGAGAGAAGAGAACAGAGAGAGTTTAATTCTTCCCCAAAGTCAGTCGGGCAGACCAACGACCAACGCGGGTGGAAAGAGAGAGAGAGGGCGGTTAGGAAGAATCGGGACAAGTCGGCGAATTTGCCACAATGGTCCACCATTCCGACCTGCACTTCATCACTATTGTTATTTTAGGATAATTGTGTTTCATCAAAGTTAGTATTAAGTTATAAATTTATATTTAATATATTACATTTGTATCTTTGCATAGAAAAAAATAATTACAATCGTGTAAGTTTCAAGCAAGAATTGATACATAATCTTCTCTCCAATTATGAAACTCACATTTTTAAAATGCTTATCAACAAATTTTTATCATGCACGAATTTCGATGTATTTTTTATAAAAATATTCCAAAGTCAAATTAAGGTCATTCATGCCCCAATTTTAGGAAGTTTATAATCACACTGGTTGTCTCGACAAGACGAATCCAATGATATCAAAATATGTCTAGTCTAATTCCAATCAATGTCAGATGAAGTCGTTGAAGTATAATTTAAGGCTTTTGAATCGTCATTTGAATGGTTAAATGAGCTCTACTTTTGGCATTTTAATGGTCAAAATGAGTGTTTCAATGTTATGAATCAAATGAGCCTAATATTGCTAAATTTTGAGTTCTTTAAGGTATTTAAATCATTAAAACAAACATCTATAATCAATGGGATCACAAGGACTGTTTGATAGTGTCTTTTAGGAGGTTATGTATCAAAAGACTAACATCTTTAATAATAATTGAATTACTATTGTACAACTTATGTAATACAAGTCTTTATAGCAAAAAATTATTTTATTTTAAGATGGGATTAATATTGGTGATTATGCTTTAAAGAATTTGATTTAATCTATATATTATTTATCTCTTAACAGAGCATGATGACACATTGCCATGTAATTCTTAAGCTAAGAAATTCTAGAATATTATCTATGTGTCAACCTAAACTCAATATTTTAGAAAGATAATTTTATTACTATTTTAAATCAAATCGCACTTGATTTTTATATGACTCAGAAGTCTAATTTCCAAAATATTTGAAAGTGACATCATAAAAGCAAAATTCATTTTTCTTATCTTATTTGCTAATAGTGGTATCAGAGAGAGTTTTAAGGGTTTGTTTGAACAACGCGTATTGCGTACGGAGAGCGCACGCAGTGACGCAGAGCTGCGTGCGCTCTCCGATCACAACCGCACATCAACCCAAGTCTGTATCATATAGGCTTGGGTTGATGTGTGGTTGTGATCGAAGAGCTCTGTGTGCACTCTCCGCACGCAATAATTTTTCTTGTTTAAGGGGGCTGTCTTTCATAAAAGTCCAATCTAAAGCAACGTTAATGTAAATTGCAGTATCAAATTCCAGTTAAGAATAATGATAACTTGTTTGAATGGAAATTTTGTTTACATTAATAACCGTAGTTTGCATTTAACTCTCGCTAGTTGTCTCCCTTTTCTTCCCCTTTCTCTATCGCATTTCTTAAGTGACATAAAAATCTTTTAGCAATGGCTCTTTTTTGGGCCTCGAGGGATGCCATAAAAATGGGCTCTCAATTTAGCAAGATAACTAAAGTCAATTAACAATATTATTTGATATGTCATTAACAAATTTTTAACATCTAGCATGAATTTCAATGCATTATATGGATCTCGAGCAAATCTTTTAAGAAAAAAATATTCAAACTTTGATTAAGAATTATTCAGAACTCAAATTTCAAGAAACTTATAGTCAAATTGATCAGCTCAACGAGACGGAGCCAATGATATTAAAATTGATCTAATTCGAGTCAAATCAAGCACTCATCAAGCATTAAATTATTTTTGGAAGCTTTTCAAGACATTAAACCTTCTGATCGAGTGAACCTCTCCGAGCCGTCCCGATCAGAATTGTTCATATTCTTTCATAAACTGCACCCAGAACTCTGTAAATAAAGCCTCACTCATCTCATGAGAGGAGGGGAGAGCTGGAAGATTGAGGAAGAGCTTGAAGCTTTGAGAATGAGTTGAAGTTCAACATTACTCCTGCTGTTATCGACCACCGCTGACCGTCGTCGATGACCGCCAATCGCCATTGACCACCACTTGTCGGCCGCCACCAATCGCTATCAGTTGTCGCCAACAGGTTCATCCGTCAATATTGTAATTCAGAAGACTTTGTAACTCTTTCCTGCATGTGGGACAATGAGTCTATAATCATCAACTTATGGCGGATTTTTACAATTAGGCCAGACCCCATGATTTTTTTTTTCTTTTATGGGTCTTCTCTATAAAAACTTCTTATCTCTCTACTGGTTGCTTTCTTTTATTTTTGTGTGTGATGAATTCTCGTGTAATGTTAAGAAAATAATTTGTCACTCCATGGCCGCAAATCTTCTAGCACACATCAGTCATAATGGTAGTTCAAATAATTTAATTTTTTAAAAAATATTCAATATTAATATGACTCAAATTGTAAATATATATTTTTGATAAATATCAAACTTCTTAGGCTACTAAACCATTTTTAAATATATGCCTACGCGTACGATTTGAAAGAAACCCTCCTATTGTTGGGAAAAAATTTGCGTACATAAGACGTACAGAGAGCTGCGTACATCTGTAACCTGCAAACAGGTTACAGGGAGGATTTCAGGAGGTTATAATCGTGTTATACACCCTATAACCTCCCTGTAACCTACATATATATGAAAACAGAAACGCGAAACTTACTCGAAGGTACAGGTAGGTTACAGGGAGGTTACAGGGGGTATAACGCGGTTATAACCTCCTAAAATCCTCCCTGTAACCTGTTTGCAGGTTACAGACGTACGTAGCTCCTATTGTTGACGGCTTTCTCAAGCTTACAATTTATGGATATTTATTTTTCTATCTTACGAATCATTTGTTAAGGATTTAAATTATTAATTATAAATGTTTAATTTATGTAAATCATGTTGACTCCAAATTCGTGTATGACGATACCAGTATCAAATTAACAAGACTTATGATATATAAGGCAGCTCGAAATTAAATAATTAAAAAAAAAAACAGAACTCTTAAAGAGAGAAATTTTGATTTTGAGCACAAAAATGACCAAAGAAATTTCTCCCCTCCCTTGGAAAATGATCTTAAAAAACTTAGGGTCCGTTTGGGGCAGCTTATAAGTGTGGGCGGCGTTTTCAAAACGCCCGCCATACCGTTTGGTTCGCGCTTTTCGCCAGCTTATCCGAAACTGCGTTTGGGTTTTTACACTAAACGCAGGCCGCCCGCGGCCCGCCCGCGGGCCGTGTTTCAGGATAAGAAGCTTATCCTGAAACGCACAAGCTGCCCCAAACGGGCCCTTAGTGGCACAAATTTTGTAGGATCGATCGTCCAATGTTTTCATTCCCAAACCAAGCAATATATAAAATTGAATCGACCAAATGAGATATAGGACCAAACAAAAGTATTTTGATTTAACCAGATTGTGAAATCCTAATAGAGATGTATCCATTTTGTTGGTTCAAATTAATTGATTGATGGTTGATGGATTTGCTAAATCAATAGATTGATTGATTTAATTTAATCATAATATAATTCAACTTTTCAGTTTAGCTGATTCTTTCTGAAGTGAAACCTTAGTAACTCTTAAAATCATCCAACAATGCTCCATTAGCTCCATTAGATTAACATTTTGGTTAAAATCACTTAATGCGCACCTTATTCATTATAAATTTTGGCATCTTATATATACATAGATGCATAAATTGAGATGTCAAATGTTACAAAATTTTTGTGAGTGTTATTTCTGATTTGGTTACTTTTCACTATCTTCGTAACCAATATATTACACATTCGAACATGAGTAATTTTCAATTTTATTAATTTTCTTGATGCAAGATATCACATCACAATTGAATCCCTTCCTGCAAATACTTTAGCTTCAATTTCTAATAGAATTAAAATTAAATTAAATTAAATTCAATTCAAACTGACATGACCTGAAACTAATTTGAGCCAAATTAACTCGCGCAAACATTACAATCAGCTGAACTAATCTCATTATTTGCAAAATCATACCCAAAAACTCATGCAATTACCAACAAAACCTCAATTTAGAAAAACAATTGACACAAAACAAAGCATTTGCATTATTCCAATGAGAATCAAAAGATGAAGGAGACTCGACGCCTAATGACTTCCAACTCGAAAACACAAGAACAATTAAGAAGATTCGAGAATCATATAGAAATACACACAATTTAAAGATGAACCGGTTCACGGCACTCAAACCGGTTACGGTTCAAAATTGACCGATTCAACACTGCCAATCTCATTAAAAAATATCTCCTTAAACTTTCCCATCTTGCCCTCTTCCATCGCCATGACCACCGAAACCGCTCCTTCCTCGTCCTCCGGCGAACTCGGAAGAAGATAAGCCAACCCGCCGAACTGCATACAAGCCCTTCCCATATAAATCGGCTTCCCCCACCCAAAATCGGCCTCATACACCGGCATACCCATCCAACTAACCACCCACAAATCCGTCTGCGGCATCACCCACCCATCCTTCCTCAGCCCGGACTGATTCACCTTCCCCTCCAAGTAATCCACCAAAGACCTAACAAATTCGTCATCAAGCGCCTTCACCGCATCCTCGATTCTTGCCGCCGTCTCCTCGAAGTCCGACAAAATTTTTCCCGCCGTCATCTTCGTCGACGTACGGAAGACAGCGTTGCCAAGGTAGCCATCCGGGAGAGGCGGGCGCAGGCGGGATCGAGTATCGGCTGCGATGTAGATTCGGGTCGAGATGGATGGGTCGAGGCCGCGGGCCTTGCAGGCGGAGCGCCAGATTAGGGAGACGAGGGCTTTGAAAGTGGAAATAGGGGGTTTAGGGTTGTTGTTGGTGGGAGGGTTTTTGAGGAGGTGGAGATGGCGTTTGGAGAGTTTGAGGATGGCGGAGGTGAAGGAATGTTTGGTGGAGGAAGGAGGAGAGGGAGTGGATTGTGGGTAGCTGTCGATGTGGGTGGAGTCTACGAATGGAGGGGAGCGGGCCCGGAGGACGGTGCGGTTGAGGGATGGGAAAATGGGGACGTGAGTTTTCGTGCGCGTAATTTTGGCCCACGTGTTTATGAAGTTGAGGGCGCCGAGGCCGTCGGCGGCGGTGTGGTGGATTGCAGTGCCGAGGCAGACGCCGCCGCACCGAAAGAAGGTTAGCTGTAAATCAGCGGGACGGGAAAATATCAGGAGGGATTATTTTGTAAATATAAATATTTCTGATGTTCTCTGTGTCATTTTTTCTTTTTAATTTTAGTGCTCTTTGATGTAAATCTCATAATTCTTATGTATTTATTTATCTAATACTTGACTATTATTATTTTTTTAAAATAAAGTATATGTTCTCATTTATAAATTTATGATACCTTTAGATATCTAAAAAATAAAAATTATGTGATATTTTTTTATAAATTCCTTTGATTTGTTTTTTTTTAATATAATAAATATACGTTATTTAATTTTAACCAAAAACAACCATACAAGACAAAAGAAAAGAAAAGAAAGCAATTTATATTTTAAACGTTGCATTTAAATTAAAATTTAAAGTAAATTTATATTTTTGAGAAAAAATTGTAAAAATAGATTAAAAAATGAAATTTTGACTTGTTTTTTCAATTATTGATTTATTTTCTTAAAAAACTGAAATTCATTCAAACTGTTTATTTTATAAATTTGAACAAAATAAATTTATTAAAAATTTTATTTAATATATGTATTTATAATGTGTAATGAATTGAAAAAAAGAAATGCGATTGCTGTGATGTGTTTTTATAAATTTAGAAATATTAAATTAGCTAATTATTAAAATATATTAATTTGAGTAATAATAACATTAAAATAATTAATAAGTGATTATTAGTATATTTAAAATCAATATAAATAAATAGTATTTGGTAAATTTAAATGTAAAACCTTATTGACTAATACAAAAGTTCAATAATCAATTTAAGAGAAATATTTACAAAATTGTATGTGTTTTTGGAATTGGAATAATTGATTGATGGTATAAAACAATAACTTATTTTTTTTACTTGCTTTATAAACGTAGTTTTATTGAAGAATAACACCAACATTTTTTTGCATAAATTATTTGCTGATTAATTAAATTAAAATTTAACTAAAAATTTATTATTGATTTAATAATTCAAGCACAATAATTTTAAATATTTTTAAAATATATTAATATTTTTTTTTATTTTAACAAAATATTTAATAATTCAAATTGAATTAATTTAAAATCATTGAATATGAAAATTGAAATTACGTTTCAAGAAAAAGTACTTTTAATTTGATTTTTCAGAAAAAAAAAACGGAATTTTAAATGCCTTATATGCTCCATTTTAATAAGGGGCATTTACATAAATACCACCCAATTCCTATTAATTTACATATTTTTACAGCTAAACTTTGTTATTTTACATTCATTCGACCCAAATTGTTTAAATAACATAAAAAGACCATTGATGTGTGCTAAGAAATTCGCGGTGATATAGTAATGAATTATCATCTTAGCATTACTCGAAGATTCAACACACGCTCGGATAAAAGAAAATAATCAGTAGAGACGCCAAAAGTTTTTTAATAAAAAACCCAGAGAAAAAAATCACGGAGTCTGACCCAATTATAAAAATCCACTACAAGTTGATAATCACAACAACCACTTCTTCCACTGGCGGGAATTTATTAGAATATCTCCCAAGTTACAACGTTGATGTGTGGATAAATTTGTTGCCACGAACGAGTTACGACCAAAGCGATTGGCAACAACCAACAGGTGATGGTTGGCGGTGATCGGTCGCAGTCGACAATAACACGAGCGGTGTTTGGCTTCAGCTCCTCAAAGCTTGAAGCGCCTTTTCAGGCTTCATACCCAAACCCCCTCTCTCATAAGAGAGATAAAGCTATATTTATAGAGTTATGAGTGCAATTAATGTAAGAATATAAACAAATTTGATCAGACAACTTAGAGACCTTCCCTCGATCAGACAATGTTTGATGACATTTGAGTGCCTTAACGATGTTGGAATTGAGCGATATTATGGTCATTAGATTCATCTTGTCAAGACGCTTGATATGAACTCGTCGGATTTGACATTGACTTGACCTTCCAAATGTTCTCTGATACCTTACATATGTGACTTAATGGCTTGATATGAGCTTGATTTGACTTGAATTGGAACAATTTTGGTATCATAGGGTCTGACTCATCGAATCGGTCAGTTTGACTATGAGATTGTTGAAATTGGACTCTGGATGACTCTTAATCAATATTTAATTTTTTTTTCTTCAAAAAATTGTCTCGAGTTTCATATCATGCATGCATCGATATATAAAAATCAGAATGTAAACAAAGATTTGTTGGGTAGTATTTAAAAAAAATTTAACTAACTCTAATCAGTTAAAATTATTAATTAAAAAAATAGAAAAAAATATATTCAATTTTATTTAAATGTTGTTTTAATATAAATAATAAGATTTAAATCAAGGTCCGACCTTTAACATCCTACGACTGCGTGACTAGAGTTTTCAAAATGACTATTTGTTCGTGAATAACTCGTTCAACACGCTAAGCAAGTGAGCTGAAAAAACGAACAATTTTTTTATGTTCAAAATATAAATGAGTCAAATACGAATAATAATGTTTTTAAAGGAGTCGAACATAAGCTAAATCTAAAGCTTGCACGTGTTGATTACACACTTAATTTTAGGAAAAAAATTTTCATACAGAGTGTGGACGCAGCTTTGCGTGCGAACACCAGTAATATGCTGTCATATGTGTAGGGCTGTAAACGAGCCGAGCTCGAGCAAGCTCAGGCTTGGCTCGTGTTCGGCTCGTTCGAAATAGCTCGTGTTCGAAATCGGCTCGTGAACAGTGTGTTCGTGTTCGGCTCGATTTAAATATTCGTGTTCGTGTTCGGCTCGAAATTAGCTCGTTAAACTAAAATTGAGAAAAATATATGTAAAGTGTGAGATTCGAACCTGGATCAAATATATACAAAAGAAGACACTAACCACATTGTCACATGAGATGTTATTATTTAAACTTAGACATAAATATATATAATATATTATTATATAATGAACACGAAGCGAACAAATTGTTGTTCATGTTCGGCTCGTTTAAATTTTGAGCTTAAAAAATTGTTTTTGTTCGGCTCGTTAGGCTTAACGAACAAGTCGAACCCAAGGTGCTCGAACACAAGCTGCTTAGCGAGCCGAACACGAGCTGTTCACGAACAACGAGCCAAATTGGCAGCCCTACATGTCTGGTACATCGGACCCACATTAAAAAATATTAAAACGAAACCGTGAAGACTACTGGACGGGAATAGCAGAGATTATTAAGGTATTAACTCCCATAAAACCATAATAACCCCCCCCCCCCCCCCAAAAAAAAAAAAAAAAAAACCCAGGAAAAAAAAACAAAAAAATCGGTTTCATTTTAATAACCCTCGAATAACAACTCTAATGAGTTTCTAATAACTCTACAATAACCTCCAAATAATTTTTTTAGTGTTCTTTTGAGATTATTGAGGGTTATTGGGGGTATTAACTCCATTAACCCCGCAATAATCACTCAATAACACCATTAGGTGAATCACTCCAATAACCACCGCGTTCCGCTTTAATAATGCTCGCGGTTCTACATTAATACTTTTTCGGTGTTATTTGGTGTTATTGAATTTAATTAAGAGATTATTAATGTATTAACTCTAATAACGCTATAATAACCCACAATAACCCCAATAATACCGTGCCATCAATAACCTCTATTTTTTTTAGGTAGGCCCATGTAGGAGACGTGATGACATATTAATTAATGGAATGTGCAAGCAAATTTATGCTATTCATATTTCCTTGTACCTCTAGTACTGTCGGACGTAAATGGAATAATATTCTGAAGTTTAATTTCCTGTTTAGCATGTCTTTTTCCACTATTTTTTTTTTTTAAATTAGTACAGACACCACATGCCATTCATTTCAGCTCTCTTTCTCCCAATCCATTCCAGCTTTTATTTCCGTTTTGGGAAAGCGTACCCGATCTCCTTCCATTAATTGTCCGCTTTCTCTTTCTGCTCCTCTCATTTATTTTCTTCTCTTCGGATCTGGTCATTGTCTGTTTTTTACTGTATTATGAAGTCATCAATTATTTTTATCTTGAATAATAAATATATCGATCCTCTTGGATCACGTTCGGAATAATAAATAGAAAATTTCCATAAAATATAGGCACGAGAACCGCTCTTAATAATTAAGTTCTGAGAGCTAGGGTCCGTTCGAGGCAGCTTATAAGTGTGTGCGGTTGTATCGTTTGGTTCGTGTGTTTCGTCAGCTTATCCGAAACTGTGTTAGGGTTTTTATACTAAACGCGGGTCGACCCCTGCGGCCGACCGATGGGTCGCGTTTCAGGATAGACAGTTTATCCTGAAACGCACAAGCTGCCCCAAATGGACTCTTAGCTGTTGTCAATCACTATCGACCATCGTCAATCACTGACTGTCGGTGATCACCACTAATCGACGTTATAACTTGGAAAATCTAATAATAATTTCTTGTCTGTGGGATACCGAGTCTCTATAATGATCAAACTATTGTGAATTTTTACATCTGAGCGAGACCCCGTGATTTCTAGTGTCAGTAGTGTGTTGAATTCTCGTGCAACGCTAAGACAACAATTCATTATTGTACCACCGTAAATTTTTATGCACGCATCAATTATGTATAAATTGCCTTGTTATAAATTACGTGTAAATAATGTGTCTGTCTTCCTCCCTAAATTCTCTCGTTTAAATTAATTTTAATTCGAAATTATATCATTATTTTGCAATAAAAGGCAAAATCACATAATCATACAAAACTATAATAAAATGATTTAAACAATTAAATCTTAATATAAATATATATACGCTATATTATTATATAAATAATAATATAATTTCCATATAAATATATTACGATTTTTTTTTACCAAAAACGACTATCAATTAATTACAAACCATTAAAATTTAAAAGTAAAGGTCGCGTGAGGCACGCTGTTCCATAAAATTAATAAATTATTGAGGCATTTACGTATATGCCACCTAATACATATATTTATATATTTAATGCCTAATTTTATTTTTATATTTATTCCACTCAACTTTTTTTTTTTAATGTAAAAATTGAAAGAGACATTTACATACATACATTATTCATATATAGTTATATATTCAGCACCCAAAATGATAAATTTATATTAATAACACTGAAATTTATAATAACACATCAAAAATTTCAATATTATTTATTTTTTAATAGTGAAATATACATCATATGCATACATTATTAATGGATTCAAGCTATCCTCTTAAATTTTCAATGAAGATAAAGTTTTAAAAATATTAAATTTTATTTAAATTAAATATTTATGATTATCCTTAGAAAAAATAACTAATTTTCAAATTCATTTTAATAAAAATACATTAGATATTCTATAGATATTTTTAAGAGAATTTAAGTTAGATTTAACTTAAATCCAGCCATCATTAATTAAATACCATTTTTTATTCTTATATTTATTAAATCCGGATTTGCTAAAACTACTTGTAAGTTGATTCTAACTGATTTAGCATGAAAAAAATATTATAAATAGATTTATGTCAAATACATCAAATTGAACTTAATTAAATTTAACTTTAACTGAACCAAGCATCATTTCGGATTTAATAAATAACCCACGGTGAGCTCACCTGAAACATGACGAGCGGAACAACCGCCTCGTCGGCGCCGCCGGTAGACGGAACAAGAAGCCGTCGGAGCTCATCCGACGGCGCGAAATCCCCAAAATCTTCCATTTTCGATTCAGAGCGAGCGACGACAAAGAGAGCACCTTCGGCCGTGCATCGAATGGAAGGGCGACCATCGGGGCCGGTGACGAGGCGGCCGGCGAGAGGGTAGAATGGGACGAGGGCACGGGCAAGGCTGGACTTGAGGGTTTCCGGCGAGAAGAATCCGGCGTCGTTGAGCGGGGGGCGGTAGAAGTAGACGGTGGGGGTGTGGAGGCGGGAGGCGAGGAGGTCGAGGTTGGAGAGCCAGATGTCTTCGGCGGGGGTTTGTTCGCTGGGAACTACGACTGCATGTTCCAGGGTTTCGATCTCGATGGGCGAAGCACACATTTTAAGGTGTGTTTTTGTGGGAGGCTCGTTTGGTGCAGAGGGAGAGGCTACATGCAGAGTTTATAGGATGGCCAGTCGGTTGCAAGCTGGCGTCGGCTTAAATTTAAATATTATTTTTATAAATGGGTTAAATTCATGGCATTGTGTAGAGAGATATACGTACATACCACTCAATTCAGAAGTATTTATACATGTAGCCCTTAAAATTCAGGTTTTACATACACATAATCTTATCATGCATGTACGCGCATCACCTTTTCAATATTAAAATGTTTTTTTTTTTTTTTTTTTGTGATACCAAAGATTTGGGTAATGTTAAAAAAAATATATTAAAATATTATTTTTTTTTTAATTTTTAGAGAATTATTAAACACGTGTGATAGAAGAAAACTCTTTGAACCGTCAAATCAAAATGATTCATGTTGCTGCATTAATTGCACCAAGAACCGAGAAGAAGCTTCAGCTCAACATCACCGTCGACCACCGTCAACCACCGCCATTCGCTGTCGACCTTGAGAGACCATCGAAGACCTTCATCGACCACCGCCTACAGCCGTCAGCCACCGCCGACCTCCGTCGACTATTGCCCATAGTCTTCTATCACTGCTGATCTTCATCAACCATCACTAACGACTATCGATCACCAACAATCATTGTCTATCACCACCAACCAGAGGTTGTCTGTGGACGCTGTAATATGAAAAATATAGTTATCATTTCCTGTATGCAGGACAAAAGATTTTTGTAATCATCAATTAATAGTGGATTTTTCGCAATTGGGGCAGACCCGTTATTTTTCCATTATATATATATGTGTATTATTTTTAAATAATTTAATTGACTACATGACTAAAAAGATTAATAATCAATTAAATTTATTAATTAAAAAAATAGAATAAAAAATTTTAAATTCTATTTAAATGAATATTTTAATATAAATAATAAAATTTAAATCTCGCCCCTGCCCAGAATATTCTACGACTGCGTAAAAAGAGCTGTCAAAACGGCTTATTATTCGGGAACTGCTCGATAAGCAAAATAAGTAAACAATAATAATTTTTTTGTGTTTGATATATAAATGAGTCCAAGACTAATAGTGGCATTTTTTAATGTCAAACACAAGCCGAGCATGGGCTCTCTCAAGCTCGGCTCGTTTATACCCCTACTTCGGCTCATCACCAAAAATCCTGCATGAATCTCGATGCATTTTAGGTAACAAATCTTCCAAGTCGAATTCAAAATCATTTAAGCTCTCATTTTAACAAATTTATAGCTAAATTGAACACCTCGACACTACAAGCCTAATGAACCAGAAGGTGATTCAATCCTATATCAAACATTTGAAGTGTAATCAAAAACATTTGGTGCATTAATTAGAGGGTTAAACAATCTCAATATTTGGCATGATTCTAGCCAAAATTAGCAGCTTAGACGAGAGAAATTCAAATGAGCCCAATATCAATTAAGTTTAAGGTCGTTTAAGCATTTAAATATTAGACAAAAAATGTCTGATTAAAGCATTCAATATGGACAATATGATGAAATATTTTTGGAGATTAACAAAAAATTTAAAAATATCTCTCGCAAAAACTATAAATAGACCCCAACTCTTCACATAAAGAGTGGAGAAAAGGAGAGCAAGTTAACAACTAAGCTATAACTTAGTAAAAAGAAGTTCATGTAAACAACTACCAGGCAATATAGACCACCACAAATTACAATTAGCGTAGCCAAATTATGATAGTTGTAGCCATCAAATAGTGTTATAACAACCAACTATAATTGTTGTAACATAATTATAATTGTTACAACCAAACCATTAATATCCTATAATAACTCATATTCTTCAATTTAAGAAAATAAAAGACCTATGTAATTATGTACTTTCATTTTTCTAATAGATTATTTTGAATAAACTAGACCCAATGATTTTAAATAAACTACAACTAAAAAATAAAAAACAGAAATACACCGTCCATCTCTCCAAATTAAACCTAATCCCATCAGGTTCAGACACGAGCCGACTCAACTCCCCCAATCTCTTCATAAAACACGTCCTTAAACCGCCCCATGTTCTCCTCCTCCATCGCCATCAGCACCGAAACCCTACCCTCCTCATCCTCCGGTGAACTGGGCAAAATATAAACCAACCCACCAAACTGCAAAGTTGCTCTTCCCATGTAGAACGGCTTTCCCCATCCGAAATCGGCCTCGTAGATTGGCAAACCCATCCAACTAATCACCCAAAGGTCGCTCTCCGGCATCACCCACGCCCCTTTCCTCGCCCCAACCTCATCCACCTTCTCCTGCAAGTAATCCAACAATGACCTAACAAACTCATCATCAATCCGCTTCGTCATCCCATCGATTTTCGCCGCCCCTCTGAATTCCAACACCTCCTCCGTCGCAGCCTCCACCGACACGCGGAAGATGGCGTTCCCGAGGTAGCCGGCGGGCAGAGGTGGACGAAGGCGAGATCGGGAGTCGGCGGCCACGTAGAGCCTGGTGCGGGTGGTTGGGGTTAGCCCGCGAGCCTTGCAGGCGGAGCGCCAGATGTGGGAGACGACGGCTTTGAAGGTGGAGAGGGGGGGTTTGGAACTGTTGCTGGGGGAAGTGGTTTTGAGGAGGGAGAGATGATGATCGGAGAGTTTGAGGATGGCGGAGGTGAAGGGAGGGTGAGTGGAGGACGGAGAGCGTGGGGGTTGGGAGTATTCGACGTGGATGGAGGTTACGGAAGGAGGGGAGCGGGCTCGGAGAAGGGTGCGGTTGAGTGAGGGGGGAATGGGGATGGGGTGTTGGTACGGGTCAAAGTAGACCATGAATTTATAAAATGGAGGGCTCCAAGGCCATCGGCGGCGGTGTGGTGGATGGCGGCGCCAAGGCACACGCTGCCGCACCTGAAGAAGGTTAGCTGCAAGTAAAAAATTAAATTTAACTTAATAACGAATTTTTCTAATTTATTTATTATGTTTAGCTAAATTTAAGTTAAATCTAACTTAAATGTTTTGTACCAACAATATGCTCTGCATGTAAATATTAAGCGGCTAAACCCGAAAACTCACCTGAAACATAACAAGGGGGAGATCAGTATCCTCGGTACCAACGGAAGGAACAAGAAGCCGTCGAAAGTCATCGGAGGGCGCAAAATCCCCCAAATCTTCCACGGCCGATTCAGATCGGGCGACTACAAAGAGGGCACCCTCGGCCGTACATCGAATGCAGAGACGACCCTCCGTGCCAGCAGCGAGGCGGCCGGCGAGAGGGTAGAATGAAACGAGAGCTCGAGCAAGGGTGGTCTTTAGGGTTTCCGGCGAGAAGAATCCGGCCACATTGAGTGGGCGGCGGTAGAAATAGACCGTTGGTGTGTGGACTCGCGCAACGAGAAGGTCGAGGTTGGAGAGCCAGATCTCCTCAGCTGGGGTTTCCTCGCTGGGGATCACTAATCCCTTTTCCAGTATTTCGATCGCCGGATAGTTCCTCATTTTGCAATTTGGTTTGCCAGTTGAAGGCTTGATAGATGTTCGTTTTATAGCAATGTGGATGAAGTTTACTGGTTTAGTTCACAAATTTGTACTACTGGTAATTCACGAAAGGCAAAGGCAACAAACATCCTGGGTCCTGCTTCATTCAGGACAAGCACGTGAGACATCACGTGATTTATATAAAAAAGTTTTAAATGCAAATATACCAATTTTTTTTATGCCTCGTACCATTTGTTATTTAAATGCAAATTAAACTTGGAAATAAGCGAGATAAACGCGCGCGCTCACACACACACATAAAAGTATAATTGTATTTAAAAAAATGATGTATCTCAAATATTTTAAAATTATTTTGTTAGCGTTCTACCTGCCGCTGCAAGTTTTGAGCTCATCCCACATGCGTGTAGCTACCCTCCTTGGCACTTGAGTACACTTGGTAAGGCAAGGGCAATTATCTTCAAACAGGCGTCTGGTTGGTGGTCATGGAGAGTGATTCAGTTTTGCTCGCTCTCATGAGGGCTCCTTTCCAGTGAGTGTTGGTGCGATCACACGGTCCTTCAGGGGATTGAAGGTAAGTTATATTCTTCTGCCAATATATAGTTATTGGCGAGTCCCAATAACTCGGCTAATATCTTTGGTCACTACAGCCCCAGCGCAGGGAAGAAAAGACCTCGCAGCCCTTGAGCGAGAACTACATGGGCGACTATAAGATCCAGCTCTTTTAGTTCCAACATCTCTTTCTAGAAGCATGTTACGAAAGCGCTCAACGAATCTATGTGTCCTTATCGCAATTGCAGCAGTGCATAGGAACTCTTTTGTTGATCATATAAGTTTCTTGTTGATATATCAAGAATCTTCGTCTTATGTGTTTAGGGCTGCAAGTCAATTGAACTAAATCAAATAAGTGCTTCTTCTAGCTGATGCTTCTTTAAGAAAATCTTATTTGAGTTCGACTTGAGCTTAATATTGGCATTCAGGAACATGCACAAGTTTAGTTTGTTTAAGCTCGCCTCCAACTCAAATTGGAGCTCAATTCGAGCTCAGTTCATATTAAATTATCAAAATTGTTAGCAAGCAACTCATTTAACAAAATAAATAGCTTTGATTGAGCCTTATCTGAGTTTTAACCAAGCTTTATTCAACACCTTATTTAAAAAAATAACCGAGCTTTATAAAATCGTACTTATTGATCTTAAAAAATAAGCTATTATCTACAATTGAGTTTTAAGTAATCTTCTAAGCAAGATTATTCACAATTTAAATTATATTTCATGATCTAATCAAGCTCGTTCATTTAAAGAACGAGTAGTTATAAAAACACGCATGCTCGTTAGATCAACAAATCAAACGATCATAATTGTGCTTTAATAGAGTCGAGCCTCGAGCAATTTATCAAATGCTTAATTCATCAGCAAACTTATCTATGATAAAGACTCTTAAAGCAGGACGTTGATTGAGGAATTCATTCAAATTTTATATTCACTCATTTGCATGGTTTATGAATAAAAGACGACTAATGAATTTTATAAAAAGCTTGAATAAAGAAATTAATAAAGATTCAAAATTTACAAAATTAATGTGCGTGAATTAGCTTCTGCGGTGAAGTCGCATGCGACCACTTCATGATGGCAAGTGATAACAATTCAATGGTCAAATTTAATATCTCTGACGGTTTCAGGCCTGAGAGAAGTTGATAGTAATATTCTGATTTTATTTTCTTTTTTAACCCAAGCCATGTAGAAACTATTTGCATACATACCACTTTATTTCTATGTATTTACATAAATGGTAACTAAACCTTAATCTTTTTAAGTGTTAAAATAATTTTTAACCCGTATTGTAATCCCAGAGTTTATAAAAATGATAAAAGAATTTCTTAATATTTTAAAATTGAGCTCTAATTATTTCAACCCAAATTTAATAAGTCTTGAGGGTCTGTTTGGGGCAGTTTATGTGTTTCAGGATAAGCAGTTTATTTTGAAATGCGGCCTGCGGGTCAACTGCAGGGGTCGACCCGCGGCCTGTGTTTAGTGTGAAAAACTCAAACGCGACAGACAACATTTTCAACACGCAAACCAAAACACCGCCGCACTTATAAGCGGGCACTGAATCTAATTTGACGCTTTACACAGCCCCATATAAACGATCGAGAACTATTTTGACACTTTACTGTTTAATTTTTATATATATGTCATTTTATTTTTGCGAAAGGAATATCCCTTATTAAAAATTAAGAGTATGATATTTTTTATATGACATGGAAGATTTGAGTGATATAAATGTTATATATATATATATGTCCCATATATAAATACACAAGTTTTGGGTGATATGTAGTTGAATGCCCCTTAAAAATATTATATGTATTTGAACAAATATAAATTTAATTAATCAGTTAATTATAATAATGTGAATTTATCATTATTATAGATTTCTCTTTATCCTAATTTTGTTAAAATTCTCGCCATTTTTATAAATAAAATAAAATGAAATAATAGCGAATGGAGTATACAAGTTCTAAACATGTGGAGTCAATTGGTACATGTTAGCTGCCAAATAAGGTCGAAGTTGGGCCACCGAGCTCATTTATATGCGTTTAATGCATAAACTCAATTCGTTGGGAATATTTTAGGTATTAAATTTCTGAAAGGCATTGAGGCCCATAGAATGGTAGAAGTGGGGTTGGGCTCTTAATAATGGTTTGTTAAGTAAATTGCATGGAATTATTTGTTAATTAAGAAGCGGAACATAATAAAATTTTTAAATTTAAATTATAAAAAAATTAAACACAAACAATCCTTTGTTCGCTCAAATTAAAAATCATCAATAGCTCGGATTTCAACAAATTTATAGTCAAACTGACGACACGACGAGACATGCCCAAATGAAAAGGTAATTGGCTCGGGACGACCGATCACACCAAAAGTAAGTCATCGACATGTGACAATCGATCAAACCCAAATGAAAAAACAATGGGCACAGGGATGACCGATCACACCCAAAGTGGGTGATCGACACTTAACGGTCAATTGAGCCCAAAGGATCGGTTGATCACCCCGGAACGGCCATGATCAATTACTCTTTCTTTTGGGTCTGATTGATTGCCCTTTGTCGATCACCGGCTTTGGGTTTGAACGGTCGTCTCGGGCTGAAAACCCTTTCTTTTGGGTTGAATCAACCGCCCCGTATAGATCACCAACTTTGGGTTTGATCGGCAATCTTGGGCCGATTACCAGCTCTTTTGGGCTTGATCGATCTCCTCGACTCGATTGTCATATCTTTTGGGTTTGATCTTCAACCTCAGACCTATTACCCACTTTTTTGGGTCCGACTGATCGTTCTAGATCAGCCGACTCACTATCTTCGGTTTGACCAGCAGTCACGGACTGGTTAACCAATCAATTGCATTCTTGTATGTTTTCTGCATCATATTGCAAATTTATTTACACATGTATGAAAATCTTATTTTGACTTGATGTCTATGATATCTCATTACATATAAAATATTTTTGTCTTGTATGCTTTGCTTGTTGCATGTTGCATGTTGCATGTTTGGATGTCTCTTTGAGTATCTATTCTTGGGGTGTCTCTCTGAGCACCCCCACTCGTGTTATTTCTCTGAGTGTTCAAACTTGTAAGTGTATTCCCCACATACGACGTTGTATGCATGAGGACGTACACTTGCACACTTTGGGAAGTGTTGGCTCACTAATAGACCATCTAACACACTTCCTACGACACAACCTAGAGTGTCGTAAGTATTTCACTTTATGTTAAGCACGAGTCACGCTTCCTAACCATTAACTCATGTGAGGCACAATGTGTGTACACCTAAGTGTATGATTCTCACTTATAAGGATCACATCTCTTATTATGTTTTGCACTTAGCATACTAGTATGTTTATCATTTGTAGGTCATATGTTTGACATTTCTCACATATTTACTGCAATCTTTCATGTTTTCATGTGTGCTCGATAAGTGCCTCTCGGGTATGGTGTAAATTCTTTTCATAGGTATATTTTTACTCGTTACAAACTCACTCGTAGCTGATATCTACTCGTTGCATGACACCCTGGGTCCTCCGAACAGATGCGATTCCTTTCCATAGGTTCTTGCTTGTTTGTATGTTTTTCTATTTATCTTGATGACTTATCCTACTGGTTAGGAGGGTAACCATAGAAGCTTATTGCTTAGGTAATTTGTATGTTATCTATAGTGATTTTTGTCATTAATGGATAATTAATCACCTTAAAAGTTTTAAGCTCGCTATATATATACATGTGAATTGAGCGGTATGTATGTAAAAATTCCTTAAAAAGTTTCGTGCAACACCATTGTTTAAGCTCCTATGCATTCCATTTAGTCCCACTTTCTGTTTTAAGTGGCGAAGCGTGCATCTCCTGAGAACTGAACAGAGTCAACCGTGTAAGCTTACAATGTTGTATTCGTGGATTGCTGGCTCATATTTTGTCAGCCCACTATTAAATTTTCGGGCTAATTGGATACTCATTTAAAAACCAGGGGTAGTTGGGCTAGTGGGCCTGTAGCTGGCCTATGATCGTGCATGGAGAACACAATTCACCCATGATGTTTCAATAGCAAAGGAGTAAAGAAGCATTTTTCTATGTCCTGGCCTGCATACATTTTAAGTTTCAACCATTGATTGGCGCACCATTGTATTTATGCATGAAGCATGCATGCATGGAAGCTAAGGACTTATATGGGATTAATATTAATTTTTGTTTTATTTTTTTTAATATATTTATTTACAGAGATTGCATGCAAGGAGATTTGTTGTTGTGGCTTTGAATAAAGATTGGTTTGAAATGTATTAGTTTAACTATTGATTGAGATTGCTTCTTATTTATTCGACAAGCAAAGACTTTTAGCAACGATTTTAAATATTTTTATGCAGTTTATTAATATTTTTAGCAGTGTTTTTTAAAGTGTTTCTAAATGCTCATTTAATAATTCTATTTTGAGTAACATGTACATAATTTGAAAAGAGAGAAAATCATTCAAATTCAACGGTTACATGTATTAAAATGATACAAATTGGAAAAATTAGTAGGCTAAATAATATGGAGGTAAAGCAGGTTCAAAAATTGTCTTTTATATAACAATGTTATATTAAATACAGTGATAAAGTTCCATTGAAGCTCTTAATGTTAAATTTTTGGGAGAATACTCATGAGATTGTAATTTTTCTTTCATGTACTTTCATTTAATTTCAAGTTTAGTCAATATCCAGGCTAAATTAGGCTCAGCTGAACTATTTCAAACCCTACTCATTATATGTCCTTGTTGTAGGGCTGTCAAAATAGCTTCTTGTTGGTGAATCTCTCATTTTCGGCTTATTAAGTAGTTTATGTTGGTTCATTCACCAAGTAAATGAGCTATAATATAATTTTTTTTTGCACCCAAATATATAAACGAGCATAGTGTTCGGCTCGTTTTGGCTCAAAATAATTATATATCTATAATTTATGGTATTATTTCTAAATAATTTAATTGGCTACAAGACTACAAAAATTTATAATCAATTAAAATTATTAATTAAAAAAAAGAATAAAATTATATTATTATATTTAAATAAATATTTTAATATAAATAATAAGATTTGAATCTCGCCGTTGCCCATAACATCCTACGGTTGCGTGACTAGACATGTGAAAACGGCTTGGTGTTCGCGAACAACTTGTGTTCGGCTCGATAAGCAAAAAAGTCGAACACAAATAAAGTTTTTGCGCTTGATAATGATATTTTTTAAGAAGTTCAGCTCGCTCAACACAAAAAACGAGCTGAACACGAATAATGATATTTTTTAACAAGTCAAACACGAGCCAAGCCTGAACTCGCTCAAGTTCAGCTCGTTTACACCTCTAGTTTGGTTAATCACCAAGAATCCAATATGAATCTCAATGCATTTTAGGTAACGAATATTCCAAGTCGAATTCAAGATAATTTAAGCTCTTATTTTAACAAATTTATAGCTATATTGAGCATATCGACACTACGAGTCTAATGAAACAAAATGTGATTCAATCCTATAATAAGCATTTGAAGTGTAATTGAAGGCATTTGGTGTATTAATAAGTGGGTTAAACAATCTCTACATTTGATATGATTATAGTCGAATTTAGCAGAGAGAAATTTGCATAAGCCCAATATCAATTAATTTTGAGGTCCTTAAAACATTTTAATGTTGGACGAAAATTGTGTGATTAAAGCATTCAACATGGACATTATATTGGAGTGTTTTGGTCGATTAACTAAATTTTTCAAAATGTTCCTCTAAAAAACTATAAATAGACCCCAACTCTTCACATGAAGAGGTGGAGAAGAGAAGAGCAAGCTCACAATTAAGACATAAATTAGTGAAGAGAAGTTCATGTAAACAACTGCCAGATAGTTATAGCTGTAAACTAGTGTTATAACTACCAACTGTAATTGTTGTAACATGATTATAATTGTTGCAACCAAATCACTACTATATTATAACGACTAACCCTATCTTTTAATTTCATATTCTTCAATTTAAGAGAATAGAAGATATATGTACTTACAATTTTTTAATTGATTTTTTTGAATGAACTAGGCGCTGTAATTTTAAATTTCGGATAAAATAAAATAAAATAAAAAATAACTCCACCGAATTAAACCTAAACCCATCCGGTTCAGAGCCGAGCCGACTCAACACCACCAATCTCTTCATAAAACACCTCCTTAAACCGGCCCATGTTCTCCTCCTCCATCGCCATCACCACCGAAACCCTACACTCCTCGTCCTCAGGCGAACCCGGCACAATATAAACCAACCCACCAAACTGCAAACACGCTCATATAGAACGGCTTTCCCCATCCGAAATCGGCTTCATAGATTGGCAAACCCATCCAACTAATCACCCAAAGGTCGCTTTCCGGCATCACCCACCCCCCTTTCCTCACACCAACCTCATCCACCTTCTCCTCCAAGTAATCCACCAATGACCTAACAAACTCATCATCAATCCGCTTCGTCATCCCATCGATTTTCGCCGCCGCTCCGAATTCCAACACCTCCTCCGTCGCAGCCTCCGCCGACACGCGGAAGATGGCGTTCCCGAAGTAGCCGGCGGGCAGAGGTGAACGGAGGCGAGATCGGGCGTCGGCGGTCACGTAGAGTCTGGTGCGGGTGGTTGGGGTTAGCCCGCGAGCCTTGCAGGCGGAGCGCCAGACGTGGGAGACGACGGCTTTGAAGGTGGAGAGAGGGGGTTTGGAACTGTTGTTGTGGGGAGTGGTTTTGAGGAGGGAGAGATGATGATCGGAGAGTTTGAGGATGGCGGAGGTGAAGGGAGGGTGAGAGGAGGTCGGAGAGGTTGGGGGTTGGGAGTATTCGACGTGGATGGAGGTTATGGATGGAGGGGAGCGGGGGCGGGGAAGGGTGCGGGTGGGGGGGGG